>NW_027189915.1:0-17500 GCF_040958095.1 Procambarus clarkii
CACATTAGCAACTTTCCAAAACTCTGGCACTCTGCCTGACTCTATTGATTTATTAAATATGGTTGACAGTGGGTCACAAAGCTCCTCTTTGCATTCTTTAAGCACCCTGGCAAACACTTCATCCGGCCCTGGGGATTTGTTTGGTTTGGTTCCCTAGTTTGAACTAGGGAACAGTGATCACAAAGTAATCAGATTTAGCATAGAAAGGAATAGACCTGTAGGAGAAAATTCTGTTAAAGTGCCAGATTTTCGAAAAGCTGATTTTAATAGCCTAAGAAATTTTTGGGGTCAAATAGATTGGAAAGTCTTGGGTATGGGGTGTGGGCCGGTCTTGGAGGGAGACATGAACCCGGCGATAGGTGACGTAAAAGGGGATTTCGATGTCGATTTAATATATAACTTATTTAAGAATTTTCTAAACAAAGCACAGGAACGTAGTATACCATACAAATTGAATAGATCGAATACTAATGACCCAAAGTGGATAACAAATAATTTAAAGAACCTTATAGGTAAAAAGACAGCTTGGTACAAAAGGATTAAGAATGGGGAAGTCAGTTTAGAACAGGAATTCATACAACTGGTTAGAAATGTTAAAAGAGAGATTAGGAAAGCAAAAAGAAACTATGAATTTCGAACAGCAGAGCAAGCAAAGTCAAATCCTAAAGTTTTTTTTTCAGTTATATAGAACTAAGACTAGGGAAAGGATAGGTCCGTTAAAATCTGAGACGTCAAATAACGGATAATGACAAGGAGATGAGTAGTATTTTTAACAAATATTTTGTATCTGTATTTACTAAAGAAGAACTTTACAATATGCCTTCAGCCGAACAAGTCTATGTGGGTGGGGATGAGTACAGGTTTACTAGTTTAGCAGTTACCAGGGAGGATGTAATTAAACAATTAGAAAAACTAAAACCAAACAAATTCCCTGGGCCGGATGAAGTGTTTGCCAGGGTGCTTAAAGAATGCAAAGAGGAGCTTTCCGAGCCACTGTCTACCATATTTAATAAATCAATTGAGTCAGGCAGAGTGCCAGAGTCATGGAAAGTAGCTAATGTGCTACCAATTTTTAAGAAAGGAGATAGATCACTTGCGTCAAACTATCGGCCAATTAGCCTAACGTCTATTGTGGGAAAGTTACTTGAACCAATAATTGCAAATGCAATTCGTCTCCATTTTGAAAAACATAAATTAATAAATGAGTCGCAACATGGTTTTGCAAATGGCCGTTCATGTTTAACAAATTTGCTAACTTTTTGTTCCAGCATAGTTGAGGCAGTTGATAGTGGTAAGGATTGTGATGTTGTGTACCTTGAGTTTAGCAAAGCTTTTCATACAGTGCCACATGAAAGACTAATAAAAAAAATAGAATCTCATGGTATTGGGGTGCTATATTACGTTGGATTAGGGCATGGCTATTCCAAAGGAAACAGAGAGTTAGTATAAATGGGGTTAAGTCAGAGTGGGATAATGTTGTTAGTGGAGTACCTCCATGCCCTGTCCTGGGACCTCTGTTGTTTATAATATATATATATATATATGATTTAGATTCAGGTTTGAGTAGCAACATTTGCAAATTTGCCGATGATACGAAAATCGGTAGGGAAATTAATTCGGAGGAGGACTCACTATCACTTCAAGTTGATCTAGATAGGGTTTTGAAATGGTCAAAGGATTGGCAAATGCAGTTTAATGCTGATAAATGTAAAGTTCTGAGGCTAGGTAATGATGATAGAGTTACAAGATACGAGCTAGATGGTGTTGAGATTGCGAAAGGGATCTGGGAGTTATGATTAGTAAGAATTTAAAACAAAAGGATCAATGCATGAATGTTCGTAATAAGGCGAATAGGGCACTGGGATTTATTAATCGAAGCGTTAGTAACAAGACACCTGGTGTGGTTCTTAAGCTATATCTTGCTCTGGTTAGGCCCCATTTAGATTATGCAGTTTTGGTCGCCATATTATAGAATGGATATAAATTCACTTGAACGTGTCCAACGTAGGATGACTAAGTTAATTCCCCAAATTAGAAATCTTTCATATGAAGAAAGATTAACAAAGCTTAAGTTGCATTCACTGGAAAGGCGAAGAGTTAGGGGTGACATGATAGAGGTTTACAATGTTTCCGATTGCACTGATAAATAAATTTTTCATAGACTTTGATATATTTTCATTTTGACTGAATTATTTTGTGTGACATTGCCTTGGAATTGAGCTGCGTTGTTTGCCATAGTGTTCATTTTGTGTGTATAGTTTATTTGTTTCTTTTTTCATTTTTCTTATTTTTCAGTGCAATTGGTGGTGAAATTGAACTGTGTAGATTGATCGACTTTTGAATTGAAATATTTCGTTAGTATTTTTTGGTTTGGTTTTGAAAACAAGAAATTGGAAAATACGTTTATTTCACAGCTGCAAATCTGCTACAGACAGCTATGAATCCACCAGCTACAACGGTTACTGCTTTCTTCATGTTATGTCAAAATGACGCATTTGCAAAAAGACTGCTGTATTCAGAAGTGTCTACATATTACACGTGGAATGCCAGTAGAAAATCATTTGAACGACGCAATGGAGGAAAGTGAGTCGACAGACAACCTTGCATATTCAAATAAACTATGATAGGCAGACATCCCCCATGCATCCCAATCAAGATGAATGCTTCTTTCTTCGCATGCTGTTGGTAAATGTGCCTGGATCAACGTCTTCCAGCAATTGAGATTTGTCAACGGCGTTACACATGCCACTTTCCGTAGTGCATGTCAACCTCTGAATAATTGGAGAACGACCGACACTAGGATGTATGCATATTGCATATCAATATGCATACAATATACGACACTAGGATTGTATGCATATCATATTGACCACCGGCTCTCCTTCATCTCCAACAGAGATATGGAGGAAATATAAATTGCACATGGCTGAAGATATTGTACATCGAATACACAAGGAAAATTCAAATATGAACATCGATTTCACAGTAGAAATCTACAACGAAGCGTTGATGATTGAAGATTTGTGCTTAGAAATCGCGAACAAAGTTCTCAAGCAATTTGAAATGCCATTACCGAATCGATCTGCTGCTGCTTCGTTCGATGTAGAATTGCGTCGTGAACAAAGTTACAACACGGGTGATCTGTGGTCGTATGTGTAATCAAATATTCCTAATCTAACGCTTAAGCGAAAAGGCATTTACAATTAAATAATTCAAATTGTCAATAATGGGCTTGAGAAAATTTTCTTAGATACGCCAGGAAGAACTGGAAAACCTTTCTAATTAGATTGATTTTGGCAGCATTTCGATCCCAAAATGACATAGCCTTAGCTCTTGCATCGTCCGGAATAGCTGCAACATTGCTATCAAGTGGAAGAACTGATACCTCGGCTTTGAAATTGCCATTGAACATGCAATTCATTGAAACTCCCATGTGCAACATTTCCAAAGAATTTAGCACACGAACATTACAAAATTATTCAGCGTAACATTCAAAGCGAGGCAGTCACATACAAGTCCGTCGACACTGTTGAGGAAGCAGATGAAGCGGTTAATTATCCAACAAAATTTTTGAATACACTCATCTGCCAGGGATACCATCAAACGTACTGCAATTGAAAATCGGCGTGCCAATTATCATGTTGCGAAATATCAACCAGCCAAAACTTAGCAATGCCTCGCGGCTTGCAGTAAAAAAAATTATTCAGCGTCGTCGTAGAAGCAACAATCTTGACAGGACGTTTCAAAGGTGAAGATGTCCTAATTCCTCGCATTCCTATGATTCCAACAGATATGCCATTTCAATTTAAGAGATTGTAATTTCAATTCGATTGGCGTTTGCAATCACCATCAACAAAGATCAGGGCTAATCTTCAGAATTGTACAGTTTATATCTAAACACGGATTGATTCCCACATGGACAATTATATTTTGCGTGTTCTAGAGTCGGCAAACCAGACAGTCTCTATATCTCCACAGACAATGGAACAACAAAAAATATTGTATACCCACAAGCATTGTAAAATTAAACATATTAGAAACGTGCGCTTCCCCTTTTCTTTCTTTCCCACTTACCCAGACTGAGCCACAGCAACGCGTGGCAGGTACTGCTATTAATTACTAAACTGAAATGGAAGTTTGTTACAAAAGTGAACTAGTTACTTAAAGAATTGTATTTTGCAATATATAATAAATGATAATGCGAGTTTTGATTGTAAATAATTTAGTGAACTTGTACTATTGTATGAAGAAAGTTATTTTATGAGTTTTCCATTGAAGCATAAGTTTATTAGTACATAAAGTTGTAAATGCTTTTTTTGATATATCGTATTTCTTAAAAAGTTCTTTGAGGCTTCAACACGTCTTGTCTTAGAAAGTTTAGCACAGACTTTGGTTTATTTATGTCTTGGAAAGTTGCCCTTGACTACTTGTTTATTGAATGAAAGACAATGTTTGTTATAGAGAGAGTTATATGTAATGTTTGATGACTATTCTCGATGTTTAAGAAATTACATACAGAAATCACAATTGTGTGATGCATCAAATGAACAAATCCACAAGGGCCATGACGAGGATTCGAACCTGCGTCCAAGAGCATTCCAGACGCTGCCTTAATCGACTGAGCTACGACATGGTCTAAAGAGTTGAAACCAAAGTTCTACTGAACTTACTGGATCCTGCAGCCTCTCCGAGGCACAAACCAGGGTTTTACACAATTCTCCCATGCACTCGAGTTGTGTCAATAGGCCATTCTCCCTCTTCGCCCTTACTTCATTACACACAGAAATCACAGTTGTGTGAGGCATCAAATGAAGAAATCCACAAGGACCGTGACGAGGATTCGAACCTGCGTCCGAGAGTATCCCAGACGCTGCCTTAATTGACTGAGCTACGACATGGTCAAAAGAGTTGAAACCGAAGTTCTACTGAACTTACTGGATCCTGCAGCCTCTCCGAGGCACAAACCAGGGTTTTATACAACTCTCCCATGCACTCGAGTTATGTCAATAGGCCGTTCTCCCTCTTCGCCCTTACTTCATTACACACAGAAATTAGAAATCACAACTCTTTTGACCATGTCGTAGCTCAGTCGATTAAGGCAGCGTCCGGTTTGCTCTCGGATGCAAGTTCGAATCCTCATCACGTCCCTTGTGGATTTGTTCATTTAATGTATCACGCAATTGTGATTTCTGTGTGTAATGAAGTAAAGGAGAAGAGGGAGAACGGCCTATTGACATAGCTTGAGTGCATGAGGGAGTTGTTTAAAACCCTGGTTTGTGCCTCGGAGAGGCTGCAGGATCCAGTAAGTTCAGTAGAACTTCGGTTTCAACTCTTTTGACCATGTCGTAGCTCAATCGATTAAGGAAGCATCTGGGATGCTCTCGGATGCAGGTTCGAATCCTCGTCACGGCCCTTGTGGATTTGTTCCTATAAGAGATTAACTTTTTTTACTCTGAGAGTATTCTTTTATGTTGATATACGACAGAGAGAGTATTCCTAATGTTTTTGAGAGTGTCATTGGCGAATAAAGATTCTTTGAAAGTATCATTTTGATGTATAAAGTCGTGTAAAAGAGTGCCAATGACAATTAAAATGAGCATGGAAGATAGTAATGATGTATAGGATTGAATTTTTAATGCATAAAGTTGTCTTAGAAAGGCGTATTTATTATGTAAACATCTTTTGGATAAGTGGATAGAAACTCTGTATGTGTATTTTTTTCAACATCATTTGGATAAGATGGATAGACAATTCTTGATACATATTTATTTTTGTAAACATCGTTTGGAGAAGTGGATAAAGAACTCTGGATGCGTATTTATTTTTATAAACACCACTTGGGTACGTGGATAGACAACTCTGGATGTGAATTTATTTTTGTAAACATCATTTGGATAAGTGAATAGACAACTCTTTACACACATTATTTATTTGAACAGATACATTAGGTGTAAGGAAACGGTTATCCAAATCTCGTTTTATGAGTCCATATAAATAATACACATACAATACTTTTAAACACGACACACGGACATCATCAACTAACAGACTATGAGAACAGATACATAGGAGACATGATTGGTTAAGTTAAGGAATGTATATTAAATAGTAATAATACACATACGTACTTTAAAAGATCTGAGACACTTCGTTTAAAACAATATGTAGTGTCTGACGCAGTTTCACAATTAAATTTGGGGGAATTGATATATCAAGTGCTTTGTAACTAACTAAAATATACAATTTAAACCAGCTAATGATTAGTTACTGAAAGAAAGAAATAAAAAAAAAATTTGATAATGAAAATAGACTGAATTGAACATGTATTGAAAAAGTTTTGAACATGTAATAAATATAAATATCGAAATGAGGTTTTTATACTGACTAGTTATCAAGAGTGTAGTGTGTAGAGTGTAGTGTGTGTTGTGTATAGAGAGTGTGAGACAGAGAGAGGGAGAGAGAGTGTGTGTGTGTGTGTGTGTGTGTGTGTGTGTGTGTGTGTGTGTGTGTGTGTGTAGTGTGTGTGTGTGTGTAGTAGTGTGTGTGTAGTGTGTGTGTGTAGCAGTGCGTGTGTAGTGTGTGTGTGTTTGTGTGTGTGTGTAGTGTGTGTGTGTGTAGTGTAGTGTGTATGTAGAGTCTAGTGCATGTAGGTAGTGTGTGTGTGTGTAGTGAGTGTGTAGAGTGTAGTGTAGTGTGTGTGTATGAATTCAGTGTGTGATGTGTAGTGTGTGTAGAGTGTAGTGTGTGTAGAGTGTAGTGTGTATAGAGTGTAGTATTTAGTGTGTAGAGTGTAGAGTATTGTGTCTTTGTGTCTAGTGTGTGGAGTGTAGCGTGTGTAGTGTACTGTGTATGTAGAGTGTAGTGTGAGTGTATGTAGTGTGCAGAGTGTAGTGTGTGTGTGTAGAGCGTAGAGTATAGTGTGTGTAGTGTGTGTTGAGTGTAGTATGTGTGTGTGGGGTCACGTGTGCAAGCCGCTGTGAGCAAATTATATACAAACCTTGATGACTGGCAGGCCTAGCTGTCGGTCCTAAAGATCTCCTTAGTGCATGCGAGACACATTAACGAAATGAAGACGCTGATTCCTCCGTTGACAGATATCAACGCTCATCGTCATGCCCCTACCTCTTCTTTCAGCCAACAAGAATAACACTAATATTTATTTTGTGAGTGTTATATTGAAAACCGTCTAAGACAGTCCATATTTTAAAAATGGGCGGGGGTGAAGCAAGGTGTCGAGAGGCGATGCATACCTTAATGACACGTGTCTACCTTGATAACCCAGAATGAAGAGTCACCCAATTAACCCAGCAGGGGACTTTGCCGACCCGTTAAGAAAGTAACCATATTTAATTCATTAAATACAGTGACCGGGCATTGATTGGGCATGGAGGCGCGGCACGGTGAGGGCATGTAGGAGTGGCGCGGTGCGGGCATGGAGGGGTGACCATTGAGGTGCAGCACAGTGCGGGCATGGAGACGCGGTCATGGAGGTGTGGCATGGCCTTGGAGGCACGGCATGGTCATGGAGGCGCCACCCACCTGACTGTGGGAAGTGCGGTACCCCAACCCACCAAACCATCTTAAGCAAATCGTTGATGCTCAAGCACCATGAACATCTGTCATCTATCCACACAACACCCATCTCCACTGATTCAGTGAGGGAGCCTCTACAGTACATAATCAAGAGGGTTGGAGGTTGTCTGAAAACCACACATATTACCCAGGGACAACCGGAAACCATTCCCCAGATTATCACTCATCCATCATTTATATGTCTTCCCCATTCCACCAGTGAAGGGGACGGTTGGCAAAACAAATCTATATTTTTTTTAAACATACATTTTCAATATATTTCAATCCCTTGAGGTTAACCACTAAACACTTATCGGGACCATGCAATTAATCACACTCATTCATCGAACTTTATCTCATCCATTTCATCGTGTAGGGGGACACTCTACACCACATAAACTCACATTAAAAGACCATGGGGTAACCGGAAAACCACACCCGGGTCACACAATTATCAATCCTCATCCATACGACACCTATCTCATCCATCTGCGACTTGCACTGGTCTACGAGCAAGAGTTTCTAAAATATATTAGTTACCCCTAAAAACTCACTTCGAGAGTGAGAAGGAAATCGGGAAAATACCCCCCTTGGATCATGCGATTATCACTTCTCACTATCTCTCATCCATCTCAGAAATGGAGAAGACCCTTGTAGTTATGGACAAAACCAGCGGAAAATTCACCTGAAGCTGACTTCCCAGTCCATGAAATCGCATCCGGACAGCTGCATCTAAACGGAAGGGAATATACATCAACGAGTGCTTAACTAGCTTTTTTATGCAGACAAGTATAGACCCAGAACTAAACCTCTTATCCACTATCTATGACAATCATCACTTTAATGATCTAAATTGCAGATATTTTGCAGCACATGATGTAAACAATGTATTAACACATAATCACAATATCTCTGTAATCAACTTGAACGTTAGATCCCAAGGTAAACACTTCGATGATGTTAGTGCCTTGACTGAAACCATTGACAACAAATTCCCTTCTATTATACCTACTCAAACATGGTTGAAAGAGGATACTACTCAACTCTTTAACATGCCTAACTACTCGGCAATTCACAACTGTCGTCAAATTCAGAGAGGTGGTGGCACTGCTCTTTACTACCACCAAGAACTAACATGCTTAAAAGTAATTAGAACTAGAGACTGCTGTAGGGAGTATATCTTCGCCAGCTTCAGAGTCAAGGGTGCCGAGTCTGTCCTGTCTGTGGGTGCAGTCTATAGAATTCCTAACACTGATGTATCCGAATTCAGCTCAAACCTTAGAAATCTAATACTCGATAACAGACTGAACAAAAACCATCTAATTATCGCAGGGGACTTTAATACTGACCTCTGCGAGCCTGAACACCCTACTGCTGTTAGCGTCCTCAACTGTATGAATTCCTGCTTCCTCATACCCTTAATCACTAGACCTACTAGAATCACTGATAGTACATCCACGACTCTGGATCACATCTGGACAAACATAACCTCTCCGCTTAATTCAGGTATAATCACCGATAGCACTACAGACCATTACCTCACATTTCTCTTAACTAACATTAGCAAACCACCTCTAGAGTCAAGAGAGTTAAGTTTTAGGCTGCACAATGAAACTGCTATAGACAATTTTATAACTGCTGCTGATAATGTCAACTGGGAGTCCGAGTTAGGTAACATAGGGGACATCAACCTAGCAGTGCAATCTTTTCTTCAAAAAACTCTTAGCCTTTATAACACCCACTGTCCTATGCTTACAAAACAAGTCACAATCAAAAGGCTTAAGAATCCCTGGCTTACAAAGGGAATACTTAAATCCATTAATAAAATACATGACCTTGAGAAGAAGTATAGGTTAGGAATTGTCTCCAAAGAATTCTCAAAGAATTACTCGTTATTGCTATCTAAGATAATTAGACGAGCCAAAACTTAATACTACAAAGATAAATTTACCCAAATAAAGAGCAACATTAAAAAAACTTGGAGCACAATTTCACAAATATTGGGATCAAAGAAGATTTTAAATAACAAACCAACACTCCTGTCCAATAACGATGGTCAGCTTTCAGCCTCAGATTCTGCTATGGAGTTCAATAGGTTCTTCTCTTCCACGGGGTCATCCCTTGCAAATGATATTCCATCTTCCAGTACTGATGTTCAGGACTATCTTACAGGTAACTATCCACAGTCTCTGTACTTAAAGCCTATTAATTCCACTGACGTCAATGAGATAATCCTTTCCCTTAAAACCAAGTCTACTGCGCTTGAGGAGATACCAACTTTAATTTACAAAAAAGCCTCCAGAACTTTAGCCCCTGCTATTGCATTGCTCTTTAACAAGTCACTTGAACTCCAAACCTTTCCAGATATCCTAAAAAAAAACGAGAGTTACCCCTGTACACAAATGTGGTGATCTCACAGATGTTAACAACTACAGACCTATATAAATCCTGCCTAACTTGTCAAAAAATTTTGAAAAACTAATCTACAAGCAGCTTTACTCTTATCTAGCCAAACACAATATACTTAGCTCTTGCCAATATGGCTTCAGACCCAAAAAAAGCACTAATGATGCACTTATTAGTATGATTAACTTGATTCATGCAGCTCTTGATAAAAATGAGTTCCCTGTTGGGTTATTTGTGGACCTGCATAAGGCTTTTGACACATTCAACCACCAAAACCTTCTTCTTAAATTACATCATTATGGAGTCAGAGGACACTCCCTGCAATACCTCAAATCCTACCTTACTGACAGGCTCCAGTATGTTTCTGTGAATAACTCAATTTCTCCCACCCTACTTTTCAACATTGGTGTTCCTCAGGGCAGCATACTTGGCCCTTTCCTCTTTCTCATCTACATTAATGACCTTCCAAATGCCTCCCAACACCTCAAACCAATTCTATTTGCTGACGACACAACCTTCATTTACTCCAGTCCTGACCCCCTTGCTCTAAATGCCACAGTAAATACTGAGCTAAAGAAAGTCCATCTTTGGCTAACTGCCAACAAACTCACCCTTAACATTGACAAAACTTTCTATATTCTGTTTAGCAATAAATCCTCTAATCAAATAAATCTCAAAATAAACAATACCCAAATTTGTAACAAATTAGATGGAAAATTCCTTGGCATTCTCATTGACCACAAGCTGAATTTCCAGGGACATATTCTAAATATATCAAAAAAAGTTTCAAAAACTGTTGGCATTCTTTCTATGATCAGATATTATGTACCCCGCCCTGCCCTGGTGACTATTACTCCCTCATCTATCCATATCTCAACTATGGTATTTGTGCTTGGGGTTCTACTACCCAAAATCATTTACGTCCTCTAATTACTCAACACAAAGCTGCTATTAGGACAATATCCAACTCTGGCCCCAGACATCACTCGGCTCCTACTCAAATCTCTGAATATGTTAGATATTAAGTCACTGCACATTCTCTCATGTGTATTATACATATATAAAACGCTGAACTGTAATGCCAATCCTGACCTCAAAAGCTTCATAGAAGGTTGTAATAGAACCCATGAGCACCACACAAGAAACAAATACAGTTTTGATATTCCTAGAGTACGACTTAATCAAACTAGAAATGCTCTACAAATCAAGGGACCCAGAATGTGGAATGACCTTCCCAACCATGTTAAAGACTGTACCTCTCCCAACAAGTTTAAGATAAAAACGAAGCTATACCTATTAAATTCCCTGTAACCTACTTTACCCCTCTATTGTCAACCAATGTCTGTTTTTTTTAATGACGCTGTTTGTCGACCGAATTGTATTTGTGCTGTTTTTCAGCCATATTCCCCCCTTTTTATCTCTTTTTTTTATTTGTTCTCAACTCATTTTATTCTTTATGCTCAATTAGTAATAAGCTTTAGTCATTTGAGTTTTTCATGCCCGAAACGCTTTGCGTAATAGTGGCTTTAGGCATTGTATGTACTAGCGCTATCTATAAATCCATCACTCTTTGTAAAATCTCTTGTATGTATGTACCTTACCTAAATAAACATTTGATTTGATTTGATTTGATTTATATATCCCCCATACCGGCTTCAAGAGTGACACCTTCAATCACGCCTCTCATACGACACCAGTTTACAGAAGGGTTTAGACACTCACTATTACAGAAGGATATCAAGAGTGAGACCTTCAGTCACACATTTCATATGACACCAGTGTGCTCTCACTATTACAGAGGCTTCAAGAGTGACACCTTCAGTCACGCCTCGCATACGACACCAGTCTGCACTCATGAAGGTTCCTCCTCTCAGGCTGTCCTTAATGGACCCTGCCATTACCAAGGGTCAAAAATTGGACCCCATTTGACACACACACACGTCCCAGAACTAAGAGGCATGAGTTAAGAGGAAAGGCTGCAGGAAATGCACCTTACGACACTGGAAGACAGAAGAGTAAGGGGAGACATGATCACAACCTACAAAATCCTCAGGAGAATCGTCCGGATAAACAAGGATAAACTATTCAACACTGGTGGGACGCGAACAAGGGGACAAAGGTGGAACTGAGTACCCACATGAGCCACAGGGACGATAGAAAAAACTTTTTCAGTGTCAGAGTAGTTAGTGACAGTGCCACAGTTTTAAATGTAGATATGATAGAGCCCAATAGGCTCAGGAATCTGTACACCAGTTGATTGACAGTTGAGAGGCGGGACCAAAGAGCCAAAGCTAAACCCCTGCAAGCACAAATAGGTGAATATAAATAGGTGAGTACACACACACACACACACACACACACACCACACACACACACACACACACACACACACACACACACACACACACACAACACACACACACACACACAACACACACACACACACACACACACACACACACACACACACACACCATACACCACACACACACACACACACAACACACACACAACACACACACACACACACACACACACACACACACACACACACACACACACACATACACACACACACACACACACACACACACACACACACACACAACACACACACACACACACACACACACACACACACACACACCACACACACACACATACACACACACACACACAGAGTCCTACATGTCGGTGTTTGCGGATGACGCAAAGTTGATGAGAAGAGTTGTGACAGATGAGGATTGCAGGATCCTCCAAGAGGACCTGAACAGATTGCAGAGATGGTCAGAGAAATGGCTACTAGAATTCAACACGAGCAAATGTAAAGTTATGGAAATGGGACTAGGAGATAGGAGACCAAAGGGACAGTACACAATGAAGGGGAACAGCCTACCTGTAACGACGCGTGAAAGAGACCTGGGGGTGGACGTAACACCTAATCTATCTCCTGAGGCACATATTAATAGGATAACGACAGCAGCGTACTCTACACTGGCAAAAGTTAGAACATCATTCAGAAACCTAAGTAAGGAGGCATTTAGGGCGCTTTACACTGCCTACGTAAGGCCAGTCTTAGAGTATGCCGCCTCATCATGGAGTCCCCATCTGAAGAAGCATATAATGAAACTGGAAAAGGTTCAGAGGTTTGCAACGAGACTCGTCCCAGAGCTACGAGGGATGGGGTATGAGGAGCGCCTGAGGGAACTGTGCCTTACGACACTAGAAAGAAGAAGGGAGAGGGGGGACATGATAGGAACGTATAAGATACTCAGAGGGATTGACAGAGTGGACATAGACGAAATGTTCACACGGAATAGTAACAGAACGAGAGGACATGGATGGAAGCTCGAAACTCAGATGAGTCACAGAGATGTTAGGAAGTTTTCTTTTAGCGTGAGAGTAGTGGGGAAATGGAATGCACTTCAGGAACAGGTTGTGGAAGCAAATACTATTCATAATTTTAAAACCAGGTATGATAGGGAAATGGGACAGGAGTCATTGCTGTAAACAACCGATGCTCGAAAGGCGGGATCCAAGAGTCAATGCTCGATCCTGCAGACACAACTAGGTGAGTACAACTAGGTGAGTACACACACACACACACACACACACACACACACACACACACACACACACACACACACACACACACACACACACACACACACACACACACACACACACACACACACACACACACACCACACACACACACACACACACACACACACACACACACACACACACACAGTCCTGAAGTATGCGGCCCCAGCATGGAGCCCGTACCTTGTCAAGCACAAGACGAAGCTGGAAAAAGTTAAAGGTATGCTACTAGACTAGTCCCAGAACTAAGAGGCATGAGTTATGAGGAAAGGCTGCGGGAAATGCACCTTACGACACTGGAAGACAGAAGAGTAAGGGGGGACATGATCACAACCTACAAAATCCTCAGCGGAATCGACCGGGTAAACAAGGATGAACTATTCAACACTGGTGGGACGCGAACAAGGGGACACAGGTGGAAGCTGAGTACCCAAATGAGCCACAGAGACGTTAGAAAGAACTTTTTCAGTGTCAGAGAAGTTAGTAAATGGAATGCATTAGGAAGTGATGTGGTGGAGGCTGACTCCATACACAGTTTCAAATGTAGATATGATAGAGCCCAATAGGCTCAGGAATCTGTACACCAGTTGATTGACGGTTGAGAGGCGGGACCAAAGAGCCAGAGCTCAACCCCCGCAAGCACAATTAGGTGAGCACACAGAGGAAAGGCTAAGGGAGCTGAACATCACAACCCTGGAAAACAGAAGAGTAAGGGGAGACATGATAACCACCTACAAAATTCTCAGGGGAATTGACAGGGTGGACCAAGAGAAACTCTTTAGCACGGGTGGAACACGAACAAGGGGACACAGGTGGAAACTTAGTACCAAGATGAGCCACAGAGACGTTAGAAAGAATTTTTTCAGTGTCAGGGTAGTTAACAAATAAAATGCATTAAGTAGTGTTGTGGTGGAGGTAGACTCCATACACAGTTTCAAGTGTATATATGATAGAGTCCAATAGGCTCAGGAACCTGTACACTAGTTGATTGACGGTTGAGAGGTGGGACCAAAGAGCCAGAGCTCAACCCCCGCAAGCACAATTAGATGAGTACAATTAGGTGAGTACACACACACACACACACAAACACACCACACACACACCACACACACACACACACACACACACACACACAACACACACACACACACACACACACACACACACACACACACACACACACACACACACACACCACACACACACACACACACACACACACACACACACACACACACACACACACACACACACACACACATACACACACACACACAGAGTCCTACATGTCGGTGTTTGCGGATGACGCAAAGTTGATGAGAAGAGTTGTGACAGATGAGGATTGCAGGATCCTCCAAGAGGACCTGAACAGATTGCAGAGATGGTCAGAGAAATGGCTACTAGAATTCAACACGAGCAAATGTAAAGTTATGGAAATGGGACTAGGAGATAGGAGACCAAAGGGACAGTACACAATGAAGGGGAACAGCCTACCTGTAACGACGCGTGAAAGAGACCTGGGGGTGGACGTAACACCTAATCTATCTCCTGAGGCACATATTAATAGGATAACGACAGCAGCGTACTCTACACTGGCAAAAGTTAGAACATCATTCAGAAACCTAAGTAAGGAGGCATTTAGGGCGCTTTACACTGCCTACGTAAGGCCAGTCTTAGAGTATGCCGCCTCATCATGGAGTCCCCATCTGAAGAAGCATATAATGAAACTGGAAAAGGTTCAGAGGTTTGCAACGAGACTCGTCCCAGAGCTACGAGGGATGGGGTATGAGGAGCGCCTGAGGGAACTGTGCCTTACGACACTAGAAAGAAGAAGGGAGAGGGGGGACATGATAGGAACGTATAAGATACTCAGAGGGATTGACAGAGTGGACATAGACGAAATGTTCACACGGAATAGTAACAGAACGAGAGGACATGGATGGAAGCTCGAAACTCAGATGAGTCACAGAGATGTTAGGAAGTTTTCTTTTAGCGTGAGAGTAGTGGGGAAATGGAATGCACTTCAGGAACAGGTTGTGGAAGCAAATACTATTCATAATTTTAAAACCAGGTATGATAGGGAAATGGGACAGGAGTCATTGCTGTAAACAACACGATGCTCGAAAGGCGGGATCCAAGAGTCAATGCTCGATCCTGCAGACACAACTAGGTGAGTACAACTAGGTGAGTACACACACACACACACACACACCACACACACACACACACACACACACACACACACACACACACACACACACACACACACACACCACACACACACACACACACACACACACAACACACACACAACACACACACACACACACACACACACACACACACACACACACACACACACACACACCACACAACACACACACACACACACACACACACACACACACACACACACACACACACACACACACACACACACACACACAGTCCTGAAGTATGCGGCCCCAGCATGGAGCCCGTACCTTGTCAAGCACAAGACGAAGCTGGAAAAAGTTAAAGGTATGCTACTAGACTAGTCCCAGAACTAAGAGGCATGAGTTATGAGGAAAGGCTGCGGGAAATGCACCTTACGACACTGGAAGACAGAAGAGTAAGGGGGGACATGATCACAACCTACAAAATCCTCAGGGGAATCGACCGGGTAAACAAGGATGAACTATTCAACACTGGTGGGACGCGAACAAGGGACACAGGTGGAAGCTGAGTACCCAAATGAGCCACAGAGACGTTAGAAAGAACTTTTTCAGTGTCAGAGAAGTTAGTAAATGGAATGCATTAGGAAGTGATGTGGTGGAGGCTGACTCCATACACAGTTTCAAATGTAGATATGATAGAGCCCAATAGGCTCAGGAATCTGTACACCAGTTGATTGACGGTTGAGAGGCGGGACCAAAGAGCCAGAGCTCAACCCCCGCAAGCACAATTAGGTGAGCACACAGAGGAAAGGCTAAGGGAGCTGAACATCACAACCCTGGAAAACAGAAGAGTAAGGGGAGACATGATAACCACCTACAAAATTCTCAGGGGAATTGACAGGGTGGACCAAGAGAAACTCTTTAGCACGGGTGGAACACGAACAAGGGGACACAGGTGGAAACTTAGTACCAAGATGAGCCACAGAGACGTTAGAAAGAATTTTTTCAGTGTCAGGGTAGTTAACAAATAAAATGCATTAAGTAGTGTTGTGGTGGAGGTAGACTCCATACACAGTTTCAAGTGTATATATGATAGAGTCCAATAGGCTCAGGAACCTGTACACTAGTTGATTGACGGTTGAGAGGTGGGACCAAAGAGCCAGAGCTCAACCCCCGCAAGCACAATTAGATGAGTACAATTAGGTGAGTACACACACACACACACACACACACACACAAACACAACACACACACACAAACACACACACACACACACACACACACACACACACACACACACACACACACACACACACACAACACACACACACACACACACACACACACACACACACACACACACACACACACACACACACACACACACACACACACACACACACACACACACACACACATACACACACACACACACAGAGTCCTACATGTCGGTGTTTGCGGATGACGCAAAGTTGATGAGAAGAGTTGTGACAGATGAGGATTGCAGGATCCTCCAAGAGGACCTGAACAGATTGCAGAGATGGTCAGAGAAATGGCTACTAGAATTCAACACGAGCAAATGTAAAGTTATGGAAATGGGACTAGGAGATAGGAGACCAAAGGGACAGTACACAATGAAGGGGAACAGCCTACCTGTAACGACGCGTGAAAGAGACCTGGGGGTGGACGTAACACCTAATCTATCTCCTGAGGCACATATTAATAGGATAACGACAGCAGCGTACTCTACACTGGCAAAA
>NW_027189915.1:22500-27500 GCF_040958095.1 Procambarus clarkii
TGGTGTTTGAGTACTTGATTGAAGAAGGGTTATTGAACTCGAGGAGGGATACCGAAACCAAAAGGTTAGCATACCGAAAGGGAAACTATGAGGGGATAAGAAAATTCCTAACAGATATAGCATGGGAAACAGAGCTCAGGGGAAAGACGGCCCAAGATATGATGGATTACATCACGCAGAAGTGCAAGGACGCAGCAAACAAGTTTGTCCCAGTCCAAAAGGAAAACAGAGAAATGAAGATGAGAAACCCATGGTTTAATCAAAGATGTAGGCTAGCTAAGCAGCAAAGTAAAAGGGCATGGAGAAACTATAGGAATAACAGGACACTGGAGAGCAGAGAAAGATACCAGAATGCCAGGAATGAATATGTCAGGATGAGAAGAGAGGCAGAAAGACAATACGAAAATGACATCGCAAGCAAGGCAAAGACTCAGCCTAAATTGTTGCATAGCCACATTAGGAGAAAAACAACAGTAAAGGAACAGGTTATGAGATTAAGGATAGGGGCGGAAGGATTCACTACAAATGACAAGGAAGTGTGTGAGGAATTGAATAAGAAATTCCAGGAGGTCTTCACCTTAGAACAAGGAGAAATTCCAGAGGTAAGTGAGGGAATAGCTAACCAGGAACCACTGGAAGAGTTTGAGATTACCAGTGGGGAAGTAAGGAAGTGTTTACTAGAGTTGGACGTGACGAAGGCTATAGGCCCAGATGGAATCTCCCCTTGGGTTCTAAAGGAAGGAGCAAGAGAACTGAGCCTACCACTCTCCATAGTGTATAACAAATCACTGGCAACAGGGGAACTGCCAGATACTTGGAAAGCAGCTAACGTAGTCCCGATATACAAGAAAGGGGATAGACAGGAGGCACTGAACTACAGGCCAGTGTCCCTAACCTGCATACCATGCAAGCTGATGGAGAAGATTGTGCGAAAAAAACTAGTGGAGCATCTGGAGCGAAGGAACTTTGTAACACAGCATCAACATGGGTTCAGGGATGGCAGGTCCTGCCTCACAGGGTTACTTGAATTCTACGACCAGGCAACAAAAATAAGGCAAGAAAGAGAAGGGTGGGCAGACTGCATATTTTTGGATTGTCAGAAAGCCTTTGATACAGTGCCACACAAGAGGCTAGTGCGAAAGTTGGAGATGCAGGCTGGAGTGAGAGGGAAGGTACTCCGGTGGATAGAGGAATACCTAAGCAACAGGAGACAACGAGTCTGTGTGAGGGGTGAGGTCTCAGATTGGCGAGACGTCACAAGTGGAGTCCCGCAGGGGTCAGTCCTTGGACCTATACTGTTTCTGGTATATGTAAATGATCTCCCAGAGGGTATAGATTCGTTCCTCTCAATGTTTGCCGACGATGCAAAAATTATGAGGAGGATTGAAACAGAGGATGATAGTAGGAGGCTACAAGATGACCTGGATAGACTGAGTGAATGGTCCAACAAATGGCTGTTGAAGTTCAACCCGAGTAAATGCAAAGTAATGAAACTAGGCAGTGGAAACAGGAGGCCAGGCACAGGATACAGAATAGGAGATGAAGTACTTAATGAAACAGACAGAGAGAAAGATCTAGGAGTTGATATCACACCAAACCTGTCTCCTGAAGCCCACATAAAGAGAATAACGTCTGCGGCATATGCGAGGCTGGCTAACATCAGAACGGCGTTCAGGAACCTGTGTAAGGAATCATTCAGAATCTTGTACACCACATATGTAAGACCAATCCTGGAGTATGCGGCCCCAGCATGGAGCCCGTACCTTGTCAAGCACAAGACGAAGCTGGAAAAAGTCCAAAGGTATGCTACTAGACTAGTCCCAGAACTAAGAGGCATGAGTTATGAGGAAAGGCTGCGGGAAATGCACCTCACGACACTGGAAGACAGAAGAGTAAGGGGGGACATGATCACAACCTACAAAATCCTCAGGGGAATCGACCGGGTAAACAAGGACGAACTTTTCAACACTGGTGGGACGCGAACAAGGGGACACAGGTGGAAGCTGAGTACCCAAATGAGCCACAGAGACGTTAGAAAGAACTTTTTCAGTGTCAGAGTAGTTAGCAAATGGAATGCATTAGGAAGTGATGTGGTGGAGGCTGACTCCATTCACAGTTTCAAATGTAGATATGATAGAGCCCAATAGGCTCAGGAATCTGTACACCAGTTGATTGACGGTTGAGAGGCGGGACCAAAGAGCCAGAGCTCAACCCCCGCAAGCACAATTAGGTGAGTACAATTAGGTGAGTACACACACACACACACACACACACACACACACACACACACACACACACACACACACACACACACACACACACACACACACACACAGTCCTGAAGTATGCGGCCCCAGCATGGAGCCCGTACCTTGTCAAGCACAAGACGAAGCTGGAAAAAGTTAAAGGTATGCTACTAGACTAGTCCCAGAACTAAGAGGCATGAGTTATGAGGAAAGGCTGCGGGAAATGCACCTTACGACACTGGAAGACAGAAGAGTAAGGGGGGACATGATCACAACCTACAAAATCCTCAGGGGAATCGACCGGGTAAACAAGGATGAACTATTCAACACTGGTGGGACGCGAACAAGGGGACACAGGTGGAAGCTGAGTACCCAAATGAGCCACAGAGACGTTAGAAAGAACTTTTTCAGTGTCAGAGAAGTTAGTAAATGGAATGCATTAGGAAGTGATGTGGTGGAGGCTGACTCCATACACAGTTTCAAATGTAGATATGATAGAGCCCAATAGGCTCAGGAATCTGTACACCAGTTGATTGACGGTTGAGAGGCGGGACCAAAGAGCCAGAGCTCAACCCCCGCAAGCACAATTAGGTGAGCACACAGAGGAAAGGCTAAGGGAGCTGAACATCACAACCCTGGAAAACAGAAGAGTAAGGGGAGACATGATAACCACCTACAAAATTCTCAGGGGAATTGACAGGGTGGACCAAGAGAAACTCTTTAGCACGGGTGGAACACGAACAAGGGGACACAGGTGGAAACTTAGTACCAAGATGAGCCACAGAGACGTTAGAAAGAATTTTTTCAGTGTCAGGGTAGTTAACAAATAAAATGCATTAAGTAGTGTTGTGGTGGAGGTAGACTCCATACACAGTTTCAAGTGTATATATGATAGAGTCCAATAGGCTCAGGAACCTGTACACTAGTTGATTGACGGTTGAGAGGTGGGACCAAAGAGCCAGAGCTCAACCCCCGCAAGCACAATTAGATGAGTACAATTAGGTGAGTACACACACACACACACACACACACACACACACAAACACCACACACACACACACACACACACACACACCACACACACACACACACACACACACACACACACACACACACACACACACACACACACACACACACACACACACACACACACACACACACACACACACACACACACACACACAACACACACACACACAACACATACACCACACACACAGAGTCCTACATGTCGGTGTTTGCGGATGACGCAAAGTTGATGAGAAGAGTTTTGACAGATGAGGATTGCAGGATCCTCCAAGAGGACCTGAACAGATTGCAGAGATGGTCAGAGAAATGGCTACTAGAATTCAACACGAGCAAATGTAAAGTTATGGAAATGGGACTAGGAGATAGGAGACCAAAGGGACAGTACACAATGAAGGGGAACAGCCTACCTGTAACGACGCGTGAAAGAGACCTGGGGGTGGACGTAACACCTAATCTATCTCCTGAGGCACATATTAATAGGATAACGACAGCAGCGTACTCTACACTGGCAAAAGTTAGAACATCATTCAGAAACCTAAGTAAGGAGGCATTTAGGGCGCTTTACACTGCCTACGTAAGGCCAGTCTTAGAGTATGCCGCCTCATCATGGAGTCCCCATCTGAAGAAGCATATAATGAAACTGGAAAAGGTTCAGAGGTTTGCAACGAGACTCGTCCCAGAGCTACGAGGGATGGGGTATGAGGAGCGCCTGAGGGAACTGTGCCTTACGACACTAGAAAGAAGAAGGGAGAGGGGGGACATGATAGGAACGTATAAGATACTCAGAGGGATTGACAGAGTGGACATAGACGAAATGTTCACACGGAATAGTAACAGAACGAGAGGACATGGATGGAAGCTCGAAACTCAGATGAGTCACAGAGATGTTAGGAAGTTTTCTTTTAGCGTGAGAGTAGTGGGGAAATGGAATGCACTTCAGGAACAGGTTGTGGAAGCAAATACTATTCATAATTTTAAAACCAGGTATGATAGGGAAATGGGACAGGAGTCATTGCTGTAAACAACCGATGCTCGAAAGGCGGGATCCAAGAGTCAATGCTCGATCCTGCAGAACAACTAGGTGAGTACAACTAGGTGAGTACACACACACACACACACACACCACACACACACACACACACACACACACACACACACACACACACACACACACACACACACACACACACACACACACACACACACACACAGTCCTGAAGTATGCGGCCCCAGCATGGAGCCCGTACCTTGTCAAGCACAAGACGAAGCTGGAAAAAGTTAAAGGTATGCTACTAGACTAGTCCCAGAACTAAGAGGCATGAGTTATGAGGAAAGGCTGCGGGAAATGCACCTTACGACACTGGAAGACAGAAGAGTAAGGGGGACATGATCACAACCTACAAAATCCTCAGGGGAATCGACCGGGTAAACAAGGATGAACTATTCAACACTGGTGGGACGCGAACAAGGGGACACAGGTGGAAGATGAGTACCCAAATGAGCCACAGAGACGTTAGAAAGAACTTTTTCAGTGTCAGAGAAGTTAGTAAATGGAATGCATTAGGAAGTGATGTGGTGGAGGCTGACTCCATACACAGTTTCAAATGTAGATATGATAGAGCCCAATAGGCTCAGGAATCTGTACACCAGTTGATTGACGGTTGAGAGGCGGGACCAAAGAGCCAGAGCTCAACCCCCGCAAGCACAATTAGGTGAGCACAC
>NW_027189915.1:32500-42500 GCF_040958095.1 Procambarus clarkii
AAATGTAAAGTTATGGAAATGGGACTAGGAGATAGGAGACCAAAGGGACAGTACACAATGAAGGGGAACAGCCTACCTGTAACGACGCGTGAAAGAGACCTGGGGGTGGACGTAACACCTAATCTATCTCCTGAGGCACATATTAATAGGATAACGACAGCAGCGTACTCTACACTGGCAAAAGTTAGAACATCATTCAGAAACCTAAGTAAGGAGGCATTTAGGGCGCTTTACACTGCCTACGTAAGGCCAGTCTTAGAGTATGCCGCCTCATCATGGAGTCCCCATCTGAAGAAGCATATAATGAAACTGGAAAAGGTTCAGAGGTTTGCAACGAGATTCGTCCCAGAGCTACGAGGGATGGGGTATGAGGAGCGCCTGAGGGAACTGTGCCTTACGACACTAGAAAGAAGAAGGGAGAGGGGGACATGATAGGAACGTATAAGATACTCAGAGGGATTGACAGAGTGGACATAGACGAAATGTTCACACGGAATAGTAACAGAACGAGAGGACATGGATGGAAGCTCGAAACTCAGATGAGTCACAGAGATGTTAGGAAGTTTTCTTTTAGCGTGAGAGTAGTGGGGAAATGGAATGCACTTCAGGAACAGGTTGTGGAAGCAAATACTATTCATAATTTTAAAACCAGGTATGATAGGGAAATGGGACAGGAGTCATTGCTGTAAACAACCGATGCTCGAAAGGCGGGATCCAAGAGTCAATGCTCGATCCTGCAGACACAACTAGGTGAGTACAACTAGGTGAGTACACACAACACACACACACACACACACACACACACACACACACACACACACACACACACACACACACACACACACACACACACACACACACACACACAGTCCTGAAGTATGCGGCCCCAGCATGGAGCCCGTACCTTGTCAAGCACAAGACGAAGCTGGAAAAAGTTAAAGGTATGCTACTAGACTAGTCCCAGAACTAAGAGGCATGAGTTATGAGGAAAGGCTGCGGGAAATGCACCTTACGACACTGGAAGACAGAAGAGTAAGGGGGGACATGATCACAACCTACAAAATCCTCAGGGGAATCGACCGGGTAAACAAGGATGAACTATTCAACACTGGTGGGACGCGAACAAGGGGACACAGGTGGAAGCTGAGTACCCAAATGAGCCACAGAGACGTTAGAAAGAACTTTTTCAGTGTCAGAGAAGTTAGTAAATGGAATGCATTAGGAAGTGATGTGGTGGAGGCTGACTCCATACACAGTTTCAAATGTAGATATGATAGAGCCCAATAGGCTCAGGAATCTGTACACCAGTTGATTGACGGTTGAGAGGCGGGACCAAAGAGCCAGAGCTCAACCCCCGCAAGCACAATTAGGTGAGCACACAGAGGAAAGGCTAAGGGAGCTGAACATCACAACCCTGGAAAACAGAAGAGTAAGGGGAGACATGATAACCACCTACAAAATTCTCAGGGGAATTGACAGGGTGGACCAAGAGAAACTCTTTAGCACGGGTGGAACACGAACAAGGGGACACAGGTGGAAACTTAGTACCAAGATGAGCCACAGAGACGTTAGAAAGAATTTTTTCAGTGTCAGGGTAGTTAACAAATAAAATGCATTAAGTAGTGTTGTGGTGGAGGTAGACTCCATACACAGTTTCAAGTGTATATATGATAGAGTCCAATAGGCTCAGGAACCTGTACACTAGTTGATTGACGGTTGAGAGGTGGGACCAAAGAGCCAGAGCTCAACCCCCGCAAGCACAATTAGATGAGTACAATTAGGTGAGTACACACACACACACACACACACACAACACACACACACCACACACACACACACACACACACACACACACACACACACACACACACACACACACACACACACACACACACACACACACACACACACACACACACACACACACACACACACACACACATACACACACACACACAGAGTCCTACATGTCGGTGTTTGCGGATGACGCAAAGTTGATGAGAAGAGTTGTGACAGATGAGGATTGCAGGATCCTCCAAGAGGACCTGAACAGATTGCAGAGATGGTCAGAGAAATGGCTACTAGAATTCAACACGAGCAAATGTAAAGTTATGGAAATGGGACTAGGAGATAGGAGACCAAAGGGACAGTACACAATGAAGGGGAACAGCCTACCTGTAACGACGCGTGAAAGAGACCTGGGGGTGGACGTAACACCTAATCTATCTCCTGAGGCACATATTAATAGGATAACGACAGCAGCGTACTCTACACTGGCAAAAGTTAGAACATCATTCAGAAACCTAAGTAAGGAGGCATTAGGGCGCTTTACACTGCCTACGTAAGGCCAGTCTTAGAGTATGCCGCCTCATCATGGAGTCCCCATCTGAAGAAGCATATAATGAAACTGGAAAAGGTTCAGAGGTTTGCAACGAGACTCGTCCCAGAGCTACGAGGGATGGGGTATGAGGAGCGCCTGAGGGAACTGTGCCTTACGACACTAGAAAGAAGAAGGGAGAGGGGGGACATGATAGGAACGTATAAGATACTCAGAGGGATTGACAGAGTGGACATAGACGAAATGTTCACACGGAATAGTAACAGAACGAGAGGACATGGATGGAAGCTCGAAACTCAGATGAGTCACAGAGATGTTAGGAAGTTTTCTTTTAGCGTGAGAGTAGTGGGGAAATGGAATGCACTTCAGGAACAGGTTGTGGAAGCAAATACTATTCATAATTTTAAAACCAGGTATGATAGGGAAATGGGACAGGAGTCATTGCTGTAAACAACCGATGCTCGAAAGGCGGGATCCAAGAGTCAATGCTCGATCCTGCAGACACAACTAGGTGAGTACAACTAGGTGAGTACACACACACACACACACACACACACACACACACACACACACACACACACACACACACACACACACACACACACACACACACACACACACACACAGTCCTGAAGTATGCGGCCCCAGCATGGAGCCCGTACCTTGTCAAGCACAAGACGAAGCTGGAAAAAGTTAAAGGTATGCTACTAGACTAGTCCCAGAACTAAGAGGCATGAGTTATGAGGAAAGGCTGCGGGAAATGCACCTTACGACACTGGAAGACAGAAGAGTAAGGGGGGACATGATCACAACCTACAAAATCCTCAGGGGAATCGACCGGGTAAACAAGGATGAACTATTCAACACTGGTGGGACGCGAACAAGGGGACACAGGTGGAAGCTGAGTACCCAAATGAGCCACAGAGACGTTAGAAAGAACTTTTTCAGTGTCAGAGAAGTTAGTAAATGGAATGCATTAGGAAGTGATGTGGTGGAGGCTGACTCCATACACAGTTTCAAATGTAGATATGATAGAGCCCAATAGGCTCAGGAATCTGTACACCAGTTGATTGACGGTTGAGAGGCGGGACCAAAGAGCCAGAGCTCAACCCCCGCAAGCACAATTAGGTGAGCACACAGAGGAAAGGCTAAGGGAGCTGAACATCACAACCCTGGAAAACAGAAGAGTAAGGGGAGACATGATAACCACCTACAAAATTCTCAGGGGAATTGACAGGGTGGACCAAGAGAAACTCTTTAGCACGGGTGGAACACGAACAAGGGGACACAGGTGGAAACTTAGTACCAAGATGAGCCACAGAGACGTTAGAAAGAATTTTTTCAGTGTCAGGGTAGTTAACAAATAAAATGCATTAAGTAGTGTTGTGGTGGAGGTAGACTCCATACACAGTTTCAAGTGTATATATGATAGAGTCCAATAGGCTCAGGAACCTGTACACTAGTTGATTGACGGTTGAGAGGTGGGACCAAAGAGCCAGAGCTCAACCCCCGCAAGCACAATTAGATGAGTACAATTAGGTGAGTACACACACACACACACACACACACACAAACACACACACACACACACACACACACACACACACACACACACACACACACACACACACACACACACACACCACACACACACACACACACACACACACACACACACACACACACACACACACACACACATACACACACACACACAGAGTCCTACATGTCGGTGTTTGCGGATGACGCAAAGTTGATGAGAAGAGTTGTGACAGATGAGGATTGCAGGATCCTCCAAGAGGACCTGAACAGATTGCAGAGATGGTCAGAGAAATGGCTACTAGAATTCAACACGAGCAAATGTAAAGTTATGGAAATGGGACTAGGAGATAGGAGACCAAAGGGACAGTACACAATGAAGGGGAACAGCCTACCTGTAACGACGCGTGAAAGAGACCTGGGGGTGGACGTAACACCTAATCTATCTCCTGAGGCACATATTAATAGGATAACGACAGCAGCGTACTCTACACTGGCAAAAGTTAGAACATCATTCAGAAACCTAAGTAAGGAGGCATTTAGGGCGCTTTACACTGCCTACGTAAGGCCAGTCTTAGAGTATGCCGCCTCATCATGGAGTCCCCATCTGAAGAAGCATATAATGAAACTGGAAAAGGTTCAGAGGTTTGCAACGAGACTCGTCCCAGAGCTACGAGGGATGGGGTATGAGGAGCGCCTGAGGGAACTGTGCCTTACGACACTAGAAAGAAGAAGGGAGAGGGGGGACATGATAGGAACGTATAAGATACTCAGAGGGATTGACAGAGTGGACATAGACGAAATGTTCACACGGAATAGTAACAGAACGAGAGGACATGGATGGAAGCTCGAAACTCAGATGAGTCACAGAGATGTTAGGAAGTTTTCTTTTAGCGTGAGAGTAGTGGGGAAATGGAATGCACTTCAGGAACAGGTTGTGGAAGCAAATACTATTCATAATTTTAAAACCAGGTATGATAGGGAAATGGGACAGGAGTCATTGCTGTAAACAACCGATGCTCGAAAGGCGGGATCCAAGAGTCAATGCTCGATCCTGCAGACACAACTAGGTGAGTACAACTAGGTGAGTACACACACACACACACACACACACACACACACACACACACACACACACACACACACACACACACACACACACACACACACACACACACACACACACACACACACACACACACACAGTCCTGAAGTATGCGGCCCCAGCATGGAGCCCGTACCTTGTCAAGCACAAGACGAAGCTGGAAAAAGTTAAAGGTATGCTACTAGACTAGTCCCAGAACTAAGAGGCATGAGTTATGAGGAAAGGCTGCGGGAAATGCACCTTACGACACTGGAAGACAGAAGAGTAAGGGGGGACATGATCACAACCTACAAAATCCTCAGGGGAATCGACCGGGTAAACAAGGATGAACTATTCAACACTGGTGGGACGCGAACAAGGGGACACAGGTGGAAGCTGAGTACCCAAATGAGCCACAGAGACGTTAGAAAGAACTTTTTCAGTGTCAGAGAAGTTAGTAAATGGAATGCATTAGGAAGTGATGTGGTGGAGGCTGACTCCATACACAGTTTCAAATGTAGATATGATAGAGCCCAATAGGCTCAGGAATCTGTACACCAGTTGATTGACGGTTGAGAGGCGGGACCAAAGAGCCAGAGCTCAACCCCCGCAAGCACAATTAGGTGAGCACACAGAGGAAAGGCTAAGGGAGCTGAACATCACAACCCTGGAAAACAGAAGAGTAAGGGGAGACATGATAACCACCTACAAAATTCTCAGGGGAATTGACAGGGTGGCCAAGAGAAACTCTTTAGCACGGGTGGAACACGAACAAGGGGACACAGGTGGAAACTTAGTACCAAGATGAGCCACAGAGACGTTAGAAAGAATTTTTTCAGTGTCAGGGTAGTTAACAAATAAAATGCATTAAGTAGTGTTGTGGTGGAGGTAGACTCCATACACAGTTTCAAGTGTATATATGATAGAGTCCAATAGGCTCAGGAACCTGTACACTAGTTGATTGACGGTTGAGAGGTGGGACCAAAGAGCCAGAGCTCAACCCCCGCAAGCACAATTAGATGAGTACAATTAGGTGAGTACACACACACACACACACACACACACACACACAAACACACACACACACACACACACACACACACACACACACACACACACACACACACACACACACACACACACACACACACACACACACACACACACACACACACACACACACACACACACACACACACATACACACACACACACACAGAGTCCTACATGTCGGTGTTTGCGGATGACGCAAAGTTGATGAGAAGAGTTGTGACAGATGAGGATTGCAGGATCCTCCAAGAGGACCTGAACAGATTGCAGAGATGGTCAGAGAAATGGCTACTAGAATTCAACACGAGCAAATGTAAAGTTATGGAAATGGGACTAGGAGATAGGAGACCAAAGGGACAGTACACAATGAAGGGGAACAGCCTACCTGTAACGACGCGTGAAAGAGACCTGGGGGTGGACGTAACACCTAATCTATCTCCTGAGGCACATATTAATAGGATAACGACAGCAGCGTACTCTACACTGGCAAAAGTTAGAACATCATTCAGAAACCTAAGTAAGGAGGCATTTAGGGCGCTTTACACTGCCTACGTAAGGCCAGTCTTAGAGTATGCCGCCTCATCATGGAGTCCCCATCTGAAGAAGCATATAATGAAACTGGAAAAGGTTCAGAGGTTTGCAACGAGACTCGTCCCAGAGCTACGAGGGATGGGGTATGAGGAGCGCCTGAGGGAACTGTGCCTTACGACACTAGAAAGAAGAAGGGAGAGGGGGGACATGATAGGAACGTATAAGATACTCAGAGGGATTGACAGAGTGGACATAGACGAAATGTTCACACGGAATAGTAACAGAACGAGAGGACATGGATGGAAGCTCGAAACTCAGATGAGTCACAGAGATGTTAGGAAGTTTTCTTTTAGCGTGAGAGTAGTGGGGAAATGGAATGCACTTCAGGAACAGGTTGTGGAAGCAAATACTATTCATAATTTTAAAACCAGGTATGATAGGGAAATGGGACAGGAGTCATTGCTGTAAACAACCGATGCTCGAAAGGCGGGATCCAAGAGTCAATGCTCGATCCTGCAGACACAACTAGGTGAGTACAACTAGGTGAGTACACACACACACACACACACACACACACACACACACACACACACACACACACACACACACACACACACACACACACACACACACACACACACACACACACACACACACACAGTCCTGAAGTATGCGGCCCCAGCATGGAGCCCGTACCTTGTCAAGCACAAGACGAAGCTGGAAAAAGTTAAAGGTATGCTACTAGACTAGTCCCAGAACTAAGAGGCATGAGTTATGAGGAAAGGCTGCGGGAAATGCACCTTACGACACTGGAAGACAGAAGAGTAAGGGGGGACATGATCACAACCTACAAAATCCTCAGGGGAATCGACCGGGTAAACAAGGATGAACTATTCAACACTGGTGGGACGCGAACAAGGGGACACAGGTGGAAGCTGAGTACCCAAATGAGCCACAGAGACGTTAGAAAGAACTTTTTCAGTGTCAGAGAAGTTAGTAAATGGAATGCATTAGGAAGTGATGTGGTGGAGGCTGACTCCATACACAGTTTCAAATGTAGATATGATAGAGCCCAATAGGCTCAGGAATCTGTACACCAGTTGATTGACGGTTGAGAGGCGGGACCAAAGAGCCAGAGCTCAACCCCCGCAAGCACAATTAGGTGAGCACACAGAGGAAAGGCTAAGGGAGCTGAACATCACAACCCTGGAAAACAGAAGAGTAAGGGGAGACATGATAACCACCTACAAAATTCTCAGGGGAATTGACAGGGTGGACAAGAGAAACTCTTTAGCACGGGTGGAACACGAACAAGGGGACACAGGTGGAAACTTAGTACCAAGATGAGCCACAGAGACGTTAGAAAGAATTTTTTCAGTGTCAGGGTAGTTAACAAATAAAATGCATTAAGTAGTGTTGTGGTGGAGGTAGACTCCATACACAGTTTCAAGTGTATATATGATAGAGTCCAATAGGCTCAGGAACCTGTACACTAGTTGATTGACGGTTGAGAGGTGGGACCAAAGAGCCAGAGCTCAACCCCCGCAAGCACAATTAGATGAGTACAATTAGGTGAGTACACACACACACACACACACACACACACAAACACACACACACACACACACACACACACACACACACACACACACACACACACACACACACACACACACACACACACACACACACACACACACACACACACACACACACACACATACACACACACACACAGAGTCCTACATGTCGGTGTTTGCGGATGACGCAAAGTTGATGAGAAGAGTTGTGACAGATGAGGATTGCAGGATCCTCCAAGAGGACCTGAACAGATTGCAGAGATGGTCAGAGAAATGGCTACTAGAATTCAACACGAGCAAATGTAAAGTTATGGAAATGGGACTAGGAGATAGGAGACCAAAGGGACAGTACACAATGAAGGGGAACAGCCTACCTGTAACGACGCGTGAAAGAGACCTGGGGGTGGACGTAACACCTAATCTATCTCCTGAGGCACATATTAATAGGATAACGACAGCAGCGTACTCTACACTGGCAAAAGTTAGAACATCATTCAGAAACCTAAGTAAGGAGGCATTTAGGGCGCTTTACACTGCCTACGTAAGGCCAGTCTTAGAGTATGCCGCCTCATCATGGAGTCCCCATCTGAAGAAGCATATAATGAAACTGGAAAAGGTTCAGAGGTTTGCAACGAGACTCGTCCCAGAGCTACGAGGGATGGGGTATGAGGAGCGCCTGAGGGAACTGTGCCTTACGACACTAGAAAGAAGAAGGGAGAGGGGGGACATGATAGGAACGTATAAGATACTCAGAGGGATTGACAGAGTGGACATAGACGAAATGTTCACACGGAATAGTAACAGAACGAGAGGACATGGATGGAAGCTCGAAACTCAGATGAGTCACAGAGATGTTAGGAAGTTTTCTTTTAGCGTGAGAGTAGTGGGGAAATGGAATGCACTTCAGGAACAGGTTGTGGAAGCAAATACTATTCATAATTTTAAAACCAGGTATGATAGGGAAATGGGACAGGAGTCATTGCTGTAAACAACCGATGCTCGAAAGGCGGGATCCAAGAGTCAATGCTCGATCCTGCAGACACAACTAGGTGAGTACACACACACACACACACACACACACACACACACACACACACACACACACACACACACACACACACACACACACACACACACACACACACACACACACACAGTCCTGAAGTATGCGGCCCCAGCATGGAGCCCGTACCTTGTCAAGCACAAGACGAAGCTGGAAAAAGTTAAAGGTATGCTACTAGACTAGTCCCAGAACTAAGAGGCATGAGTTATGAGGAAAGGCTGCGGGAAATGCACCTTACGACACTGGAAGACAGAAGAGTAAGGGGGGACATGATCACAACCTACAAAATCCTCAGGGGAATCGACCGGGTAAACAAGGATGAACTATTCAACACTGGTGGGACGCGAACAAGGGGACACAGGTGGAAGCTGAGTACCCAAATGAGCCACAGAGACGTTAGAAAGAACTTTTTCAGTGTCAGAGAAGTTAGTAAATGGAATGCATTAGGAAGTGATGTGGTGGAGGCTGACTCCATACACAGTTTCAAATGTAGATATGATAGAGCCCAATAGGCTCAGGAATCTGTACACCAGTTGATTGACGGTTGAGAGGCGGGACCAAAGAGCCAGAGCTCAACCCCCGCAAGCACAATTAGGTGAGCACACAGAGGAAAGGCTAAGGGAGCTGAACATCACAACCCTGGAAAACAGAAGAGTAAGGGGAGACATGATAACCACCTACAAAATTCTCAGGGGAATTGACAGGGTGGCCAAGAGAAACTCTTTAGCACGGGTGGAACACGAACAAGGGGACACAGGTGGAAACTTAGTACCAAGATGAGCCACAGAGACGTTAGAAAGAATTTTTTCAGTGTC
>NW_027189915.1:47500-57500 GCF_040958095.1 Procambarus clarkii
GCTGAGTACCCAAATGAGCCACAGAGACGTTAGAAAGAACTTTTTCAGTGTCAGAGAAGTTAGTAAATGGAATGCATTAGGAAGTGATGTGGTGGAGGCTGACTCCATACACAGTTTCAAATGTAGATATGATAGAGCCCAATAGGCTCAGGAATCTGTACACCAGTTGATTGACGGTTGAGAGGCGGGACCAAAGAGCCAGAGCTCAACCCCCGCAAGCACAATTAGGTGAGCACACAGAGGAAAGGCTAAGGGAGCTGAACATCACAACCCTGGAAAACAGAAGAGTAAGGGGAGACATGATAACCACCTACAAAATTCTCAGGGGAATTGACAGGGTGGACGAAGAGAAACTCTTTAGCACGGGTGGAACACGAACAAGGGGACACAGGTGGAAACTTAGTACCAAGATGAGCCACAGAGACGTTAGAAAGAATTTTTTCAGTGTCAGGGTAGTTAACAAATAAAATGCATTAAGTAGTGTTGTGGTGGAGGTAGACTCCATACACAGTTTCAAGTGTATATATGATAGAGTCCAATAGGCTCAGGAACCTGTACACTAGTTGATTGACGGTTGAGAGGTGGGACCAAAGAGCCAGAGCTCAACCCCCGCAAGCACAATTAGATGAGTACAATTAGGTGAGTACACACACACACACACACACACACAAACACACACACACACACACACACACACACACACACACACACACACACACACACACACACACACACACACACACACACACACACACACACACACACACACACACACACACACAAACAAACACACACACACACACACACACACACACACACACACACACACACACACACACACACACACACACACACACACACACACACACACACACACACACACACACACACACACACACATACACACACACACACAGAGTCCTACATGTCGGTGTTTGCGGATGACGCAAAGTTGATGAGAAGAGTTGTGACAGATGAGGATTGCAGGATCCTCCAAGAGGACCTGAACAGATTGCAGAGATGGTCAGAGAAATGGCTACTAGAATTCAACACGAGCAAATGTAAAGTTATGGAAATGGGACTAGGAGATAGGAGACCAAAGGGACAGTACACAATGAAGGGGAACAGCCTACCTGTAACGACGCGTGAAAGAGACCTGGGGGTGGACGTAACACCTAATCTATCTCCTGAGGCACATATTAATAGGATAACGACAGCAGCGTACTCTACACTGGCAAAAGTTAGAACATCATTCAGAAACCTAAGTAAGGAGGCATTCAGGGCGCTTTACACTGCCTACGTAAGGCCAGTCTTAGAGTATGCCGCCTCATCATGGAGTCCCCATCTGAAGAAGCATATAATGAAACTGGAAAAGGTTCAGAGGTTTGCAACGAGACTCGTCCCAGAGCTACGAGGGATGGGGTATGAGGAGCGCCTGAGGGAACTGTGCCTTACGACACTAGAAAGAAGAAGGGAGAGGGGGGACATGATAGGAACGTATAAGATACTCAGAGGGATTGACAGAGTGGACATAGACGAAATGTTCACACGGAATAGTAACAGAACGAGAGGACATGGATGGAAGCTCGAAACTCAGATGAGTCACAGAGATGTTAGGAAGTTTTCTTTTAGCGTGAGAGTAGTGGGGAAATGGAATGCACTTCAGGAACAGGTTGTGGAAGCAAATACTATTCATAATTTTAAAACCAGGTATGATAGGGAAATGGGACAGGAGTCATTGCTGTAAACAACCGATGCTCGAAAGGCGGGATCCAAGAGTCAATGCTCGATCCTGCAGACACAACTAGGTGAGTACAACTAGGTGAGTACACACACACACACACACACACACACACACACACACACACACACACACACACACACACACACACACACACACACACACAGTCCTGAAGTATGCGGCCCCAGCATGGAGCCCGTACCTTGTCAAGCACAAGACGAAGCTGGAAAAAGTTAAAGGTATGCTACTAGACTAGTCCCAGAACTAAGAGGCATGAGTTATGAGGAAAGGCTGCGGGAAATGCACCTTACGACACTGGAAGACAGAAGAGTAAGGGGGGACATGATCACAACCTACAAAATCCTCAGGGGAATCGACCGGGTAAACAAGGATGAACTATTCAACACTGGTGGGACGCGAACAAGGGGACACAGGTGGAAGCTGAGTACCCAAATGAGCCACAGAGACGTTAGAAAGAACTTTTTCAGTGTCAGAGAAGTTAGTAAATGGAATGCATTAGGAAGTGATGTGGTGGAGGCTGACTCCATACACAGTTTCAAATGTAGATATGATAGAGCCCAATAGGCTCAGGAATCTGTACACCAGTTGATTGACGGTTGAGAGGCGGGACCAAAGAGCCAGAGCTCAACCCCCGCAAGCACAATTAGGTGAGCACACAGAGGAAAGGCTAAGGGAGCTGAACATCACAACCCTGGAAAACAGAAGAGTAAGGGGAGACATGATAACCACCTACAAAATTCTCAGGGGAATTGACAGGGTGGACCAAGAGAAACTCTTTAGCACGGGTGGAACACGAACAAGGGGACACAGGTGGAAACTTAGTACCAAGATGAGCCACAGAGACGTTAGAAAGAATTTTTTCAGTGTCAGGGTAGTTAACAAATAAAATGCATTAAGTAGTGTTGTGGTGGAGGTAGACTCCATACACAGTTTCAAGTGTATATATGATAGAGTCCAATAGGCTCAGGAACCTGTACACTAGTTGATTGACGGTTGAGAGGTGGGACCAAAGAGCCAGAGCTCAACCCCCGCAAGCACAATTAGATGAGTACAATTAGGTGAGTACACACACACACACACACACACACAAACACACACAAACACACACACACACACACACACACACACACACACACACACACACACACACACACACACACACACACACACACACACACACACACACACACACACACACACACACACACACACACAACACACACACACACAGAGTCCTACATGTCGGTGTTTGCGGATGACGCAAAGTTGATGAGAAGAGTTGTGACAGATGAGGATTGCAGGATCCTCCAAGAGGACCTGAACAGATTGCAGAGATGTCAGAGAAATGGCTACTAGAATTCAACACGAGCAAATGTAAAGTTATGGAAATGGGACTAGGAGATAGGAGACCAAAGGGACAGTACACAATGAAGGGGAACAGCCTACCTGTAACGACGCGTGAAAGAGACCTGGGGGTGGACGTAACACCTAATCTATCTCCTGAGGCACATATTAATAGGATAACGACAGCAGCGTACTCTACACTGGCAAAAGTTAGAACATCATTCAGAAACCTAAGTAAGGAGGCATTTAGGGCGCTTTACACTGCCTACGTAAGGCCAGTCTTAGAGTATGCCGCCTCATCATGGAGTCCCCATCTGAAGAAGCATATAATGAAACTGGAAAAGGTTCAGAGGTTTGCAACGAGACTCGTCCCAGAGCTACGAGGGATGGGGTATGAGGAGCGCCTGAGGGAACTGTGCCTTACGACACTAGAAAGAAGAAGGGAGAGGGGGGACATGATAGGAACGTATAAGATACTCAGAGGGATTGACAGAGTGGACATAGACGAAATGTTCACACGGAATAGTAACAGAACGAGAGGACATGGATGGAAGCTCGAAACTCAGATGAGTCACAGAGATGTTAGGAAGTTTTCTTTTAGCGTGAGAGTAGTGGGGAAATGGAATGCACTTCAGGAACAGGTTGTGGAAGCAAATACTATTCATAATTTTAAAACCAGGTATGATAGGGAAATGGGACAGGAGTCATTGCTGTAAACAACCGATGCTCGAAAGGCGGGATCCAAGAGTCAATGCTCGATCCTGCAGACACAACTAGGTGAGTACAACTAGGTGAGTACACACACACACACACACACACCACACACACACACACACACACACACACACACACACACACACACACACACACACACACACACACACACACACAGTCCTGAAGTATGCGGCCCCAGCATGGAGCCCGTACCTTGTCAAGCACAAGACGAAGCTGGAAAAAGTTAAAGGTATGCTACTAGACTAGTCCCAGAACTAAGAGGCATGAGTTATGAGGAAAGGCTGCGGGAAATGCACCTTACGACACTGGAAGACAGAAGAGTAAGGGGGGACATGATCACAACCTACAAAATCCTCAGGGGAATCGACCGGGTAAACAAGGATGAACTATTCAACACTGGTGGGACGCGAACAAGGGGACACAGGTGGAAGCTGAGTACCCAAATGAGCCACAGAGACGTTAGAAAGAACTTTTTCAGTGTCAGAGAAGTTAGTAAATGGAATGCATTAGGAAGTGATGTGGTGGAGGCTGACTCCATACACAGTTTCAAATGTAGATATGATAGAGCCCAATAGGCTCAGGAATCTGTACACCAGTTGATTGACGGTTGAGAGGCGGGACCAAAGAGCCAGAGCTCAACCCCCGCAAGCACAATTAGGTGAGCACACAGAGGAAAGGCTAAGGGAGCTGAACATCACAACCCTGGAAAACAGAAGAGTAAGGGGAGACATGATAACCACCTACAAAATTCTCAGGGGAATTGACAGGGTGGACAAGAGAAACTCTTTAGCACGGGTGGAACACGAACAAGGGGACACAGGTGGAAACTTAGTACCAAGATGAGCCACAGAGACGTTAGAAAGAATTTTTTCAGTGTCAGGGTAGTTAACAAATAAAATGCATTAAGTAGTGTTGTGGTGGAGGTAGACTCCATACACAGTTTCAAGTGTATATATGATAGAGTCCAATAGGCTCAGGAACCTGTACACTAGTTGATTGACGGTTGAGAGGTGGGACCAAAGAGCCAGAGCTCAACCCCCGCAAGCACAATTAGATGAGTACAATTAGGTGAGTTCACACACACACACACACACACACACACACACACACACACACACACACACACACACACACACACACACACACACACACACACACACACACACACACACACACACACACACACACACACACACACACACACACACACACACACACACACACACACACACACACACACACACACACACACACACACACACACACACACACACACACACACATACACACACACACACAGAGTCCTACATGTCGGTGTTTGCGGATGACGCAAAGTTGATGAGAAGAGTTGTGACAGATGAGGATTGCAGGATCCTCCAAGAGGACCTGAACAGATTGCAGAGATGGTCAGAGAAATGGCTACTAGAATTCAACACGAGCAAATGTAAAGTTATGGAAATGGGACTAGGAGATAGGAGACCAAAGGGACAGTACACAATGAAGGGGAACAGCCTACCTGTAACGACGCGTGAAAGAGACCTGGGGGTGGACGTAACACCTAATCTATCTCCTGAGGCACATATTAATAGGATAACGACAGCAGCGTACTCTACACTGGCAAAAGTTAGAACATCATTCAGAAACCTAAGTAAGGAGGCATTCAGGGCGCTTTACACTGCCTACGTAAGGCCAGTCTTAGAGTATGCCGCCTCATCATGGAGTCCCCATCTGAAGAAGCATATAATGAAACTGGAAAAGGTTCAGAGGTTTGCAACGAGACTCGTCCCAGAGCTACGAGGGATGGGGTATGAGGAGCGCCTGAGGGAACTGTGCCTTACGACACTAGAAAGAAGAAGGGAGAGGGGGGACATGATAGGAACGTATAAGATACTCAGAGGGATTGACAGAGTGGACATAGACGAAATGTTCACACGGAATAGTAACAGAACGAGAGGACATGGATGGAAGCTCGAAACTCAGATGAGTCACAGAGATGTTAGGAAGTTTTCTTTTAGCGTGAGAGTAGTGGGGAAATGGAATGCACTTCAGGAACAGGTTGTGGAAGCAAATACTATTCATAATTTTAAAACCAGGTATGATAGGGAAATGGGACAGGAGTCATTGCTGTAAACAACCGATGCTCGAAAGGCGGGATCCAAGAGTCAATGCTCGATCCTGCAGACACAACTAGGTGAGTACAACTAGGTGAGTACACACACACACACACACACACACACACACACACACACACACACACACACACACACACACACACACACACACACACACAGTCCTGAAGTATGCGGCCCCAGCATGGAGCCCGTACCTTGTCAAGCACAAGACGAAGCTGGAAAAAGTTAAAGGTATGCTACTAGACTAGTCCCAGAACTAAGAGGCATGAGTTATGAGGAAAGGCTGCGGGAAATGCACCTTACGACACTGGAAGACAGAAGAGTAAGGGGGGACATGATCACAACCTACAAAATCCTCAGGGGAATCGACCGGGTAAACAAGGATGAACTATTCAACACTGGTGGGACGCGAACAAGGGGACACAGGTGGAAGCTGAGTACCCAAATGAGCCACAGAGACGTTAGAAAGAACTTTTTCAGTGTCAGAGAAGTTAGTAAATGGAATGCATTAGGAAGTGATGTGGTGGAGGCTGACTCCATACACAGTTTCAAATGTAGATATGATAGAGCCCAATAGGCTCAGGAATCTGTACACCAGTTGATTGACGGTTGAGAGGCGGGACCAAAGAGCCAGAGCTCAACCCCCGCAAGCACAATTAGGTGAGCACACAGAGGAAAGGCTAAGGGAGCTGAACATCACAACCCTGGAAAACAGAAGAGTAAGGGGAGACATGATAACCACCTACAAAATTCTCAGGGGAATTGACAGGGTGGACCAAGAGAAACTCTTTAGCACGGGTGGAACACGAACAAGGGGACACAGGTGGAAACTTAGTACCAAGATGAGCCACAGAGACGTTAGAAAGAATTTTTTCAGTGTCAGGGTAGTTAACAAATAAAATGCATTAAGTAGTGTTGTGGTGGAGGTAGACTCCATACACAGTTTCAAGTGTATATATGATAGAGTCCAATAGGCTCAGGAACCTGTACACTAGTTGATTGACGGTTGAGAGGTGGGACCAAAGAGCCAGAGCTCAACCCCCGCAAGCACAATTAGATGAGTACAATTAGGTGAGTACACACACACACACACACACACACACACAAACACACACACACACACACACACACACACACACACACACACACACACACACACACACACACACACACACACACACACACACACACACACACACACACACACACACACATACACACACACACACAGAGTCCTACATGTCGGTGTTTGCGGATGACGCAAAGTTGATGAGAAGAGTTGTGACAGATGAGGATTGCAGGATCCTCCAAGAGGACCTGAACAGATTGCAGAGATGGTCAGAGAAATGGCTACTAGAATTCAACACGAGCAAATGTAAAGTTATGGAAATGGGACTAGGAGATAGGAGACCAAAGGGACAGTACACAATGAAGGGGAACAGCCTACTGTAACGACGCGTGAAAGAGACCTGGGGGTGGACGTAACACCTAATCTATCTCCTGAGGCACATATTAATAGGATAACGACAGCAGCGTACTCTACACTGGCAAAAGTTAGAACATCATTCAGAAACCTAAGTAAGGAGGCATTTAGGGCGCTTTACACTGCCTACGTAAGGCCAGTCTTAGAGTATGCCGCCTCATCATGGAGTCCCCATCTGAAGAAGCATATAATGAAACTGGAAAAGGTTCAGAGGTTTGCAACGAGACTCGTCCCAGAGCTACGAGGGATGGGGTATGAGGAGCGCCTGAGGGAACTGTGCCTTACGACACTAGAAAGAAGAAGGGAGAGGGGGGACATGATAGGAACGTATAAGATACTCAGAGGGATTGACAGAGTGGACATAGACGAAATGTTCACACGGAATAGTAACAGAACGAGAGGACATGGATGGAAGCTCGAAACTCAGATGAGTCACAGAGATGTTAGGAAGTTTTCTTTTAGCGTGAGAGTAGTGGGGAAATGGAATGCACTTCAGGAACAGGTTGTGGAAGCAAATACTATTCATAATTTTAAAACCAGGTATGATAGGGAAATGGGACAGGAGTCATTGCTGTAAACAACCGATGCTCGAAAGGCGGGATCCAAGAGTCAATGCTCGATCCTGCAGACACAACTAGGTGAGTACAACTAGGTGAACACACACACACACACACACACACACCACACACACACACACACACACACACACACACACACACACACACACACACACACACACACACACACAGTCCTGAAGTATGCGGCCCCAGCATGGAGCCCGTACCTTGTCAAGCACAAGACGAAGCTGGAAAAAGTTAAAGGTATGCTACTAGACTAGTCCCAGAACTAAGAGGCATGAGTTATGAGGAAAGGCTGCGGGAAATGCACCTTACGACACTGGAAGACAGAAGAGTAAGGGGGGACATGATCACAACCTACAAAATCCTCAGGGGAATCGACCGGGTAAACAAGGATGAACTATTCAACACTGGTGGGACGCGAACAAGGGGACACAGGTGGAAGCTGAGTACCCAAATGAGCCACAGAGACGTTAGAAAGAACTTTTTCAGTGTCAGAGAAGTTAGTAAATGGAATGCATTAGGAAGTGATGTGGTGGAGGCTGACTCCATACACAGTTTCAAATGTAGATATGATAGAGCCCAATAGGCTCAGGAATCTGTACACCAGTTGATTGACGGTTGAGAGGCGGGACCAAAGAGCCAGAGCTCAACCCCCGCAAGCACAATTAGGTGAGCACACAGAGGAAAGGCTAAGGGAGCTGAACATCACAACCCTGGAAAACAGAAGAGTAAGGGGAGACATGATAACCACCTACAAAATTCTCAGGGGAATTGACAGGGTGGACCAAGAGAAACTCTTTAGCACGGGTGGAACACGAACAAGGGGACACAGGTGGAAACTTAGTACCAAGATGAGCCACAGAGACGTTAGAAAGAATTTTTTCAGTGTCAGGGTAGTTAACAAATAAAATGCATTAAGTAGTGTTGTGGTGGAGGTAGACTCCATACACAGTTTCAAGTGTATATATGATAGAGTCCAATAGGCTCAGGAACCTGTACACTAGTTGATTGACGGTTGAGAGGTGGGACCAAAGAGCCAGAGCTCAACCCCCGCAAGCACAATTAGATGAGTACAATTAGGTGAGTACACACACACACACACACACACACACACAAACACACACACACACACACACACACACACACACACACACACACACACACACACACACCACACACACACACACACAACACACACACACACACACACACACACACACACATACACACACACACACAGAGTCCTACATGTCGGTGTTTGCGGATGACGCAAAGTTGATGAGAAGAGTTGTGACAGATGAGGATTGCAGGATCCTCCAAGAGGACCTGAACAGATTGCAGAGATGGTCAGAGAAATGGCTACTAGAATTCAACACGAGCAAATGTAAAGTTATGGAAATGGGACTAGGAGATAGGAGACCAAAGGGACAGTACACAATGAAGGGGAACAGCCTACCTGTAACGACGCGTGAAAGAGACCTGGGGGTGGACGTAACACCTAATCTATCTCCTGAGGCACATATTAATAGGATAACGACAGCAGCGTACTCTACACTGGCAAAAGTTAGAACATCATTCAGAAACCTAAGTAAGGAGGCATTTAGGGCGCTTTACACTGCCTACGTAAGGCCAGTCTTAGAGTATGCCGCCTCATCATGGAGTCCCCATCTGAAGAAGCATATAATGAAACTGGAAAAGGTTCAGAGGTTTGCAACGAGACTCGTCCCAGAGCTACGAGGGATGGGGTATGAGGAGCGCCTGAGGGAACTGTGCCTTACGACACTAGAAAGAAGAAGGGAGAGGGGGGACATGATAGGAACGTATAAGATACTCAGAGGGATTGACAGAGTGGACATAGACGAAATGTTCACACGGAATAGTAACAGAACGAGAGGACATGGATGGAAGCTCGAAACTCAGATGAGTCACAGAGATGTTAGGAAGTTTTCTTTTAGCGTGAGAG
>NW_027189915.1:62500-70202 GCF_040958095.1 Procambarus clarkii
TCTATCTCCTGAGGCACATATTAATAGGATAACGACAGCAGCGTACTCTACACTGGCAAAAGTTAGAACATCATTCAGAAACCTAAGTAAGGAGGCATTTAGGGCGCTTTACACTGCCTACGTAAGGCCAGTCTTAGAGTATGCCGCCTCATCATGGAGTCCCCATCTGAAGAAGCATATAATGAAACTGGAAAAGGTTCAGAGGTTTGCAACGAGACTCGTCCCAGAGCTACGAGGGATGGGGTATGAGGAGCGCCTGAGGGAACTGTGCCTTACGACACTAGAAAGAAGAAGGGAGAGGGGGGACATGATAGGAACGTATAAGATACTCAGAGGGATTGACAGAGTGGACATAGACGAAATGTTCACACGGAATAGTAACAGAACGAGAGGACATGGATGGAAGCTCGAAACTCAGATGAGTCACAGAGATGTTAGGAAGTTTTCTTTTAGCGTGAGAGTAGTGGGGAAATGGAATGCACTTCAGGAACAGGTTGTGGAAGCAAATACTATTCATAATTTTAAAACCAGGTATGATAGGGAAATGGGACAGGAGTCATTGCTGTAAACAACCGATGCTCGAAAGGCGGGATCCAAGAGTCAATGCTCGATCCTGCAGACACAACTAGGTGAGTACAACTAGGTGAGTACACACACACACACACACACACACACACACCACACACACACACACACACACACACACACACACACACACACAACACACACACACACACAACACACACACACACACAGTCCTGAAGTATGCGGCCCCAGCATGGAGCCCGTACCTTGTCAAGCACAAGACGAAGCTGGAAAAAGTTAAAGGTATGCTACTAGACTAGTCCCAGAACTAAGAGGCATGAGTTATGAGGAAAGGCTGCGGGAAATGCACCTTACGACACTGGAAGACAGAAGAGTAAGGGGGGACATGATCACAACCTACAAAATCCTCAGGGGAATCGACCGGGTAAACAAGGATGAACTATTCAACACTGGTGGGACGCGAACAAGGGGACACAGGTGGAAGCTGAGTACCCAAATGAGCCACAGAGACGTTAGAAAGAACTTTTTCAGTGTCAGAGAAGTTAGTAAATGGAATGCATTAGGAAGTGATGTGGTGGAGGCTGACTCCATACACAGTTTCAAATGTAGATATGATAGAGCCCAATAGGCTCAGGAATCTGTACACCAGTTGATTGACGGTTGAGAGGCGGGACCAAAGAGCCAGAGCTCAACCCCCGCAAGCACAATTAGGTGAGCACACAGAGGAAAGGCTAAGGGAGCTGAACATCACAACCCTGGAAAACAGAAGAGTAAGGGGAGACATGATAACCACCTACAAAATTCTCAGGGGAATTGACAGGGTGGACGAAGAGAAACTCTTTAGCACGGGTGGAACACGAACAAGGGGACACAGGTGGAAACTTAGTACCAAGATGAGCCACAGAGACGTTAGAAAGAATTTTTTCAGTGTCAGGGTAGTTAACAAATAAAATGCATTAAGTAGTGTTGTGGTGGAGGTAGACTCCATACACAGTTTCAAGTGTATATATGATAGAGTCCAATAGGCTCAGGAACCTGTACACTAGTTGATTGACGGTTGAGAGGTGGGACCAAAGAGCCAGAGCTCAACCCCCGCAAGCACAATTAGATGAGTACAATTAGGTGAGTACACACACACACACACACACACAAAACACACACACACACACACACACACACACACACACACACACACACACACACACACACACACACACACACACACACACACACACACACACACACACACACAAACAAACACACACACACACACACACACACACACACACACACACACACACACACACACACACACACCACACACACACACACACACACACACACACACACACACACACACACACACACACATACACACACACACACAGAGTCCTACATGTCGGTGTTTGCGGATGACGCAAAGTTGATGAGAAGAGTTGTGACAGATGAGGATTGCAGGATCCTCCAAGAGGACCTGAACAGATTGCAGAGATGGTCAGAGAAATGGCTACTAGAATTCAACACGAGCAAATGTAAAGTTATGGAAATGGGACTAGGAGATAGGAGACCAAAGGGACAGTACACAATGAAGGGGAACAGCCTACCTGTAACGACGCGTGAAAGAGACCTGGGGGTGGACGTAACACCTAATCTATCTCCTGAGGCACATATTAATAGGATAACGACAGCAGCGTACTCTACACTGGCAAAAGTTAGAACATCATTCAGAAACCTAAGTAAGGAGGCATTCAGGGCGCTTTACACTGCCTACGTAAGGCCAGTCTTAGAGTATGCCGCCTCATCATGGAGTCCCCATCTGAAGAAGCATATAATGAAACTGGAAAAGGTTCAGAGGTTTGCAACGAGACTCGTCCCAGAGCTACGAGGGATGGGGTATGAGGAGCGCCTGAGGGAACTGTGCCTTACGACACTAGAAAGAAGAAGGGAGAGGGGGGACATGATAGGAACGTATAAGATACTCAGAGGGATTGACAGAGTGGACATAGACGAAATGTTCACACGGAATAGTAACAGAACGAGAGGACATGGATGGAAGCTCGAAACTCAGATGAGTCACAGAGATGTTAGGAAGTTTTCTTTTAGCGTGAGAGTAGTGGGGAAATGGAATGCACTTCAGGAACAGGTTGTGGAAGCAAATACTATTCATAATTTTAAAACCAGGTATGATAGGGAAATGGGACAGGAGTCATTGCTGTAAACAACCGATGCTCGAAAGGCGGGATCCAAGAGTCAATGCTCGATCCTGCAGACACAACTAGGTGAGTACAACTAGGTGAGTACACACACACACACACACACACACACACACACACACACACACACACACACACACACACCACACACACACACACACACAGTCCTGAAGTATGCGGCCCCAGCATGGAGCCCGTACCTTGTCAAGCACAAGACGAAGCTGGAAAAAGTTAAAGGTATGCTACTAGACTAGTCCCAGAACTAAGAGGCATGAGTTATGAGGAAAGGCTGCGGGAAATGCACCTTACGACACTGGAAGACAGAAGAGTAAGGGGGGACATGATCACAACCTACAAAATCCTCAGGGGAATCGACCGGGTAAACAAGGATGAACTATTCAACACTGGTGGGACGCGAACAAGGGGACACAGGTGGAAGCTGAGTACCCAAATGAGCCACAGAGACGTTAGAAAGAACTTTTTCAGTGTCAGAGAAGTTAGTAAATGGAATGCATTAGGAAGTGATGTGGTGGAGGCTGACTCCATACACAGTTTCAAATGTAGATATGATAGAGCCCAATAGGCTCAGGAATCTGTACACCAGTTGATTGACGGTTGAGAGGCGGGACCAAAGAGCCAGAGCTCAACCCCCGCAAGCACAATTAGGTGAGCACACAGAGGAAAGGCTAAGGGAGCTGAACATCACAACCCTGGAAAACAGAAGAGTAAGGGGAGACATGATAACCACCTACAAAATTCTCAGGGGAATTGACAGGGTGGACCAAGAGAAACTCTTTAGCACGGGTGGAACACGAACAAGGGGACACAGGTGGAAACTTAGTACCAAGATGAGCCACAGAGACGTTAGAAAGAATTTTTTCAGTGTCAGGGTAGTTAACAAATAAAATGCATTAAGTAGTGTTGTGGTGGAGGTAGACTCCATACACAGTTTCAAGTGTATATATGATAGAGTCCAATAGGCTCAGGAACCTGTACACTAGTTGATTGACGGTTGAGAGGTGGGACCAAAGAGCCAGAGCTCAACCCCCGCAAGCACAATTAGATGAGTACAATTAGGTGAGTACACACACACACACACACACACACACAAACACACACCACACACAACACACACACACACACACACACACACACACACACACACACACACACACACACACACACACACACCACACACACACACACACACACACACACACACACACACACACCACACACACACCATACACACACACACACAGAGTCCTACATGTCGGTGTTTGCGGATGACGCAAAGTTGATGAGAAGAGTTGTGACAGATGAGGATTGCAGGATCCTCCAAGAGGACCTGAACAGATTGCAGAGATGTCAGAGAAATGGCTACTAGAATTCAACACGAGCAAATGTAAAGTTATGGAAATGGGACTAGGAGATAGGAGACCAAAGGGACAGTACACAATGAAGGGGAACAGCCTACCTGTAACGACGCGTGAAAGAGACCTGGGGGTGGACGTAACACCTAATCTATCTCCTGAGGCACATATTAATAGGATAACGACAGCAGCGTACTCTACACTGGCAAAAGTTAGAACATCATTCAGAAACCTAAGTAAGGAGGCATTTAGGGCGCTTTACACTGCCTACGTAAGGCCAGTCTTAGAGTATGCCGCCTCATCATGGAGTCCCCATCTGAAGAAGCATATAATGAAACTGGAAAAGGTTCAGAGGTTTGCAACGAGACTCGTCCCAGAGCTACGAGGGATGGGGTATGAGGAGCGCCTGAGGGAACTGTGCCTTACGACACTAGAAAGAAGAAGGGAGAGGGGGGACATGATAGGAACGTATAAGATACTCAGAGGGATTGACAGAGTGGACATAGACGAAATGTTCACACGAATAGTAACAGAACGAGAGGACATGGATGGAAGCTCGAAACTCAGATGAGTCACAGAGATGTTAGGAAGTTTTCTTTTAGCGTGAGAGTAGTGGGGAAATGGAATGCACTTCAGGAACAGGTTGTGGAAGCAAATACTATTCATAATTTTAAAACCAGGTATGATAGGGAAATGGGACAGGAGTCATTGCTGTAAACAACCGATGCTCGAAAGGCGGGATCCAAGAGTCAATGCTCGATCCTGCAGACACAACTAGGTGAGTACAACTAGGTGAGTACACACACACACACACACACAACACACACACACACACACACACACACACACACACACACACACACACACACACACACACACACACACACACACACAGTCCTGAAGTATGCGGCCCCAGCATGGAGCCCGTACCTTGTCAAGCACAAGACGAAGCTGGAAAAAGTTAAAGGTATGCTACTAGACTAGTCCCAGAACTAAGAGGCATGAGTTATGAGGAAAGGCTGCGGGAAATGCACCTTACGACACTGGAAGACAGAAGAGTAAGGGGGGACATGATCACAACCTACAAAATCCTCAGGGGAATCGACCGGGTAAACAAGGATGAACTATTCAACACTGGTGGGACGCGAACAAGGGGACACAGGTGGAAGCTGAGTACCCAAATGAGCCACAGAGACGTTAGAAAGAACTTTTTCAGTGCCAGAGAAGTTAGTAAATGGAATGCATTAGGAAGTGATGTGGTGGAGGCTGACTCCATACACAGTTTCAAATGTAGATATGATAGAGCCCAATAGGCTCAGGAATCTGTACACCAGTTGATTGACGGTTGAGAGGCGGGACCAAAGAGCCAGAGCTCAACCCCCGCAAGCACAATTAGGTGAGCACACAGAGGAAAGGCTAAGGGAGCTGAACATCACAACCCTGGAAAACAGAAGAGTAAGGGGAGACATGATAACCACCTACAAAATTCTCAGGGAATTGACAGGGTGGACGAAGAGAAACTCTTTAGCACGGGTGGAACACGAACAAGGGGACACAGGTGGAAACTTAGTACCAAGATGAGCCACAGAGACGTTAGAAAGAATTTTTTCAGTGTCAGGGTAGTTAACAAATAAAATGCATTAAGTAGTGTTGTGGTGGAGGTAGACTCCATACACAGTTTCAAGTGTATATATGATAGAGTCCAATAGGCTCAGGAACCTGTACACTAGTTGATTGACGGTTGAGAGGTGGGACCAAAGAGCCAGAGCTCAACCCCCGCAAGCACAATTAGATGAGTACAATTAGGTGAGTACACACACACACACACACACACACAACACACAACACACACACACACACACACACACACACACACACACACACACCACACACACACACACACACACACACACACACACACACACACACACACACACACACACACACAAACAACACACACACACACACACACACACACACACACACACACACACACACACACAACACACACACACACACACACACACACACACACACACACACACACACACACACACACACACATACACACACACACACAGAGTCCTACATGTCGGTGTTTGCGGATGACGCAAAGTTGATGAGAAGAGTTGTGACAGATGAGGATTGCAGGATCCTCCAAGAGGACCTGAACAGATTGCAGAGATGGTCAGAGAAATGGCTACTAGAATTCAACACGAGCAAATGTAAAGTTATGGAAATGGGACTAGGAGATAGGAGACCAAAGGGACAGTACACAATGAAGGGGAACAGCCTACCTGTAACGACGCGTGAAAGAGACCTGGGGGTGGACGTAACACCTAATCTATCTCCTGAGGCACATATTAATAGGATAACGACAGCAGCGTACTCTACACTGGCAAAAGTTAGAACATCATTCAGAAACCTAAGTAAGGAGGCATTCAGGGCGCTTTACACTGCCTACGTAAGGCCAGTCTTAGAGTATGCCGCCTCATCATGGAGTCCCCATCTGAAGAAGCATATAATGAAACTGGAAAAGGTTCAGAGGTTTGCAACGAGACTCGTCCCAGAGCTACGAGGGATGGGGTATGAGGAGCGCCTGAGGGAACTGTGCCTTACGACACTAGAAAGAAGAAGGGAGAGGGGGGACATGATAGGAACGTATAAGATACTCAGAGGGATTGACAGAGTGGACATAGACGAAATGTTCACACGGAATAGTAACAGAACGAGAGGACATGGATGGAAGCTCGAAACTCAGATGAGTCACAGAGATGTTAGGAAGTTTTCTTTTAGCGTGAGAGTAGTGGGGAAATGGAATGCACTTCAGGAACAGGTTGTGGAAGCAAATACTATTCATAATTTTAAAACCAGGTATGATAGGGAAATGGGACAGGAGTCATTGCTGTAAACAACCGATGCTCGAAAGGCGGGATCCAAGAGTCAATGCTCGATCCTGCAGACACAACTAGGTGAGTACAACTAGGTGAGTACACACACACACACACACACACACACACACACACACACACACACACACACACACACACACACACAGTCCTGAAGTATGCGGCCCCAGCATGGAGCCCGTACCTTGTCAAGCACAAGACGAAGCTGGAAAAAGTTAAAGGTATGCTACTAGACTAGTCCCAGAACTAAGAGGCATGAGTTATGAGGAAAGGCTGCGGGAAATGCACCTTACGACACTGGAAGACAGAAGAGTAAGGGGGGACATGATCACAACCTACAAAATCCTCAGGGGAATCGACCGGGTAAACAAGGATGAACTATTCAACACTGGTGGGACGCGAACAAGGGGACACAGGTGGAAGCTGAGTACCCAAATGAGCCACAGAGACGTTAGAAAGAACTTTTTCAGTGTCAGAGAAGTTAGTAAATGGAATGCATTAGGAAGTGATGTGGTGGAGGCTGACTCCATTCACAGTTTCAAATGTAGATATGATAGAGCCCAATAGGCTCAGGAATCTGTACACCAGTTGATTGACGGTTGAGAGGCGGGACCAAAGAGCCAGAGCTCAACCCCCGCAAGCACAATTAGGTGAGCACACA
>NW_027189916.1:0-70184 GCF_040958095.1 Procambarus clarkii
ATGGAGGGTGGCAGTAGTGGAGGGTGGCGGTAGTGGAGGGTGGCAGTAGTGGAGGGTGGCAGTAGTGGAGGGTGGCAGTAGTGGAGGGTGGTGGTAGTGGAGGGTGGCAGTAGTGGAGGGTGGCAGTATTGGAGGGTGGCAGTATTGGAGGGTGGCAGTAGTGGAGGGTTGCAGTAGTGGAGGGTGGCAGTAGTGGAGGGTGGTGGTAGTGGAGGGTGGCAGTAGTGGAGGGTGGTGGTAGTGGAGGGTGGCAGCAGTGGAGGGTGACGGTAGTGGAGGGTGGCTGTAGTGTAGGGTGGCAGTAGTGGAGGGTGGTGGTAGTGGAGGGTGGCAGTAGTGGAGGGTGGCAGTAGTGTAGGATGGCAGTAGTAAAGGGTGGTGGTAGTGGAGGGTAGCAGTAGTGGAGGGTGGCAGTAGTGGAGGGTGACAGTAGTGGAGGGTAGCAGTAGTGGAGGGTTGCAGTAGTGGAGGGTGACTGTAGTGGAGGGTGGCAGTAGTGGAGGGTGGCAGTAGCGGAGGGTGACGGTAGTGGAGGGAGGCAGTAGTGGAGGGTGGCTGTAGTGGAGGGTGGCGGTAGTGGAGGGTGGCAGTAGTGGAGGGTGGCAGTATTGGAGGGTGGCAGTATTGGAGGGTGGCAGTAGTGGAGGGTGGTAGTAGTGGAGGGTGGCAGTAGTCGAGGGTGGCAGTAGTGGAGGGTGGTGGTAGTGTAGGGTTGCAGTAGTGGAGGGTGGCAGTAGTGGAGGGTGGCAGTAGTGGAGGGTGGCGGTAGTGGAGGGTGGCAGTAGTGGAGGGTGGCAGTAGTGGAGGGTGGCAGTAGTGGAGGGTGGTGGTAGTGGAGGGTGGCAGTAGTGGAGGGTGGCAGTAGTGGGGGGTGGCAGTAGTGGAGGGTGGCGGTAGTGGAGGGTGGCAGTAGAGGAGGGTGGCAGTAGTGGAGGGTGGCAGTAGTGGAGGGTGATGGTAGTGGAGGGTGGCAGTAGTGGAGGGTGGCTGTAGTGGAGGGTGGCGGTAGTGGAGGGTGGTGATAGTGGAGGGTGGCAGTAGTCGAGGGTGGCAGTAGTGGAGGGTGGCGGTAGTGGAGGGTGGCAGTAGAGGAGGGTGGCAGTAGTGGAGGGTGGCAGTAGTGGAGGGTGATGGTAGTGGAGGGTGGCAGTAGTGGAGGGTGGCTGTAGTGGAGGGTGGCAGTAGTGGAGGGTGGTGATAGTGGAGGGTGGCAGTAGTCGAGGGTGGCAGTAGTGGAGGGTGGTGGTAGTGTAGGGTTGCAGTAGTGGAGGGTGGCAGTAGTGGAGGGTAGCAGTAGTGGAGGGTGGCGGTAGTGGAGGGTGGCAGTAGTGGAGGGTGGCAGTAGTGGAGGGTGGCAGTAGTGGAGGGTGGTGGTAGTGGAGGGTGGCAGTAGTGGAGGGTGGCAGTATTGGAGGGTGGCAGTATTGGAGGGTGGCAGTAGTGGAGGGTGGAAGTAGTGGAGGGTGGCAGTAGTGGAGGGTTGCAGTAGTGGAGGGTGGCAGTAGTGGAGGGTGGTGGTAGTGGAGGTTGGCAGTAGTGGAGGGTGGTGGTAGTGGAGGGTGGCAGTAGTGGAGGGTGACGGTAGTGGAGGGTGGCTCTAGTGTAGGGTGGCAGTAGTGGAGGGTGGTGGTAGTGGAGGGTGGCAGTAGTGGAGGGTGGCAGTATTGGAGGGTGGCAGTATTGGAGGGTGGCAGTAGTGGAGGGTTGCAGTAGTGGAGGGTGGCAGTAGTGGAGGGTGGTGGTAGTGGAGGGTGGCAGTAGTGGAGGGTGGCAGTATTGGAGGGTGGCAGTATTGGAGGGTGGCAGTAGTGGAGGGTGGCAGTAGTGGAGGGTGGCAGTAGTGGAGGGTTGCAGTAGTGGATGGTGGCAGTAGTGGAGGGTGGTGGTAGTGGAGGGTGGCAGTAGTGGAGGGTGGTGGTAGTGGAGGGTGGCAGTAGTGGAGGGTGACGGTAGTGGAGGGTGGCTGTAGTGTAGGGTGGCAGTAGTGGAGGGTGGTGGTAGTAGAGGGTGGCAGTAGTGGAGGGTGGCAGTAGTGTAGGATGGCAGTAGTAAAGGGTGGTGGTAGTGGAGGGTAGCAGTAGTGGAGGGTTGGCAGTAGTGGAGGGTGACAGTAGTGGAGGGTAGCAGTAGTGGAGGGTTGCAGTAGTGGAGGGTGACTGTAGTGGAGGGTGGCAGTAGTGGAGGGTGGCAGTAGCGGAGGGTGACGGTAGTGGAGGGAGGCAGTAGTGGAGGGTGGCTGTAGTGGAGGGTGGCGGTAGTGGAGGGTGGCAGTAGTGGAGGGTGGCAGTATTGGAGGGTGGCAGTATTGGAGGGTGGCAGCAGTGGAGGGTGACGGTAGTGGAGGGTGGCTGTAGTGTAGGGTGGCAGTAGTGGAGGGTGGTGGTAGTGGAGGGTGGTGGTAGTGTAGGGTGGTGGTAGTGTAGGGTGACAGTAGTGTAGGGTGGCAGTAGTGGAGGGTGGTGGTTGTGGAGGGTGGTGGTAGTGTAGGGTGGCAGTACTGGAGGGTGGTGGTAGTGGAGGGTGGTGGTAGTGTAGGGTGGTGGTAGTGTAGGGTGACAGTAGTGTAGGGTGGCAGTAGTGGAGGGTGGTGGTAGTGGAGGGTGGCAGTAGTGGAGGGTGGCAGTAGTGGAGGGTGGCAGTAGTGGAGGGTGACGGAAGTGGAGGGAGGCAGTACTGAAGGGTGGCAGTAGTGGAGGGTGGCAGTAGTGTAGGATGGCAGTAGTAAAGGGTGGTGGTAGTGGAGGGTGGCAGTAGTGGAGGGTGGTGGTAATGGAGGGTGGCAGTAGTGGAGGGTGACGGTAGTGGAGGGTGCCTGTAGTGGAGGGTGGCAGTAGGGGAGGGTGGTGGTAGTGGAGGGTGGCAGTAGTGGAGGGTGGTGGTAGTGGAGGGTGGTGGTATTGGAGGGTGGAAGCAGTGGAGGGTGGCAGTAGTGTCGTCTGGTGGTAGTGTAGGGTGGCAGAAGTGGTGGTTGGGGATAGTGGAGGGTGGCAGTAGTGGAGGGTTGCGGTAGTGGAGGGTGGAAGCAGTGGAGGGTGGCAGTAGTGGAGGATGGCAGTAGTGGGGGATGGCAGTAGTGGAGGGTGGCAGTAGTGAAGGGTGGCGGTAGTGGAGGATGGCAGTAGTGGAGGGTGGTGGTAGTGTAGGGTGGCAGTAGTGGAGGGTGGCAGTAGTGGAGGGTGGCGGTAGTGGAGGATGGCAGTAGTGGAGGGTGGTGGTAGTGTAGGGTGGCAGTAGTGGAGGGTGGTGGTAGTGGAGGGTGGCAGTAGTGGTGGGTGGTGGTAGTGGAGGGTGGCAGTAGTGGTGGGTGTCAGTAGTGGAGATTGGTGGTAGTGGAGGGTGGCAGTAGTGGATTGTTGCAGTAGTGGAGGGTTGCAGTAGTGGAGGGTGGAAGCAGTGGAGGGTGGCAGTAGTGGAGGGTGGCAGTAGTGGAGGGTGGTGGTAGTGGAGGGTGGCAGTAGTGGAGGGTTGCAGTAGTGGAGGGTGGAAGCAGTGGAGGGTGGCAGTAGTGGAGGATGGCAGTAGTGGGGGATGGCAGTAGTGGAGGGTGGCAGTAGTGGAGGGTGGTGGTAGTGGAGGATGGCAGTAGTGGAGGGTGGCAGTAGTGACGGGTGGCAGTAGTGGAGGGTGGCGGTAGTGGAGGGTAGCAATAGTGGAGGGTGGTGGTAGTGGAGGGTGGCAGTTGTAGAGGGTGGTGGTAGTGGAGGGTGGCAGTAGTGGTGGGTGGTAGTAGAGGAGGGTTGTGGTAGTGGAGGGTGGTGGTAGTGGAGGGTGGCAGTAGTGAAGGGTGGTGGTAGTGGAGGGTGGCAGTAGTGGAGGGTGATGGTAGTGGAGGGTGGCAATAGTGGAGGGTGGCAGTAGTGGAGAGTGGTGGTAGTGGAGGGTGGCGGTAGTGGAGGGTGGCAGTAGTGGAGGGTGGTGGTAGTGGAGGGTGGCAGTAGTGGAGGGTGGCAGTATTGGAGGGTGGCAGTATTGGAGGGTGGCAGTAGTGGAGGGTGGCAGTAGTGGAGGGTGGCAGTAGTGGAGGGTTGCAGTAGTGGATGGTGGTGGTAGTGGAGGGTGGCAGTAGTGGAGGGTGGTGGTAGTGGAGGGTGGCAGTAGTGGAGGGTGACGGTAGTGGAGGGTGGCTGTAGTGTAGGGTGGCAGTAGTGGAGGGTGGTGGTAGTAGAGGGTGGCAGTAGTGGAGGGTGGCAGTAGTGTAGGATGGCAGTAGTAAAGGGTGGTGGTAGTGGAGGGTAGCAGTAGTGGAGGGTGGCAGTAGTGGAGGGTGACAGTAGTGGAGGGTAGCAGTAGTGGAGGGTTGCAGTAGTGGAGGGTGACTGTAGTGGAGGGTGGCAGTAGTGGAGGGTGGCAGTAGCGGAGGGTGACGGTAGTGGAGGGAGGCAGTAGTGGAGGGTGGCTGTAGTGGAGGGTGGCGGTAGTGGAGGGTGGCAGTAGTGGAGGGTGGCAGTATTGGAGGGTGGCAGTATTGGAGGGTGGCAGCAGTGGAGGGTGACGGTAGTGGAGGGTGGCTGTAGTGTAGGGTGGCAGTAGTGGAGGGTGGTGGTAGTGGAGGGTGGTGGTAGTGTAGGGTGGTGGTAGTGTAGGGTGACAGTAGTGTAGGGTGGCAGTAGTGGAGGGTGGTGGTTGTGGAGGGTGGTGGTAGTGTAGGGTGGCATTACTGGAGGGTGGTGGTAGTGGAGGGTGGTGGTAGTGTAGGGTGGTGGTAGTGTAGGGTGACAGTAGTGTAGGGTGGCAGTAGTGGAGGGTGGTGGTAGTGGAGGGTGGCAGTAGTGGAGGGTGGCAGTAGTGGAGGGTGGCAGTAGTGGAGGGTGACGGAAGTGGAGGGAGGCAGTACTGAAGGGTGGCAGTAGTGGAGGGTGGCAGTAGTGTAGGATGGCAGTAGTAAAAGGTGGTGGTAGTGGAGGGTGGCAGTAGTGGAGGGTGGTGGTAATGGAGGGTGGCAGTAGTGGAGGGTGACGGTAGTGGAGGGTGGCTGTAGTGGAGGGTGGCAGTAGGGGAGGGTGGTGGTAGTGGAGGGTGGCAGTAGTGGAGGGTGGTGGTAGTGGAGGGTGGTGGTATTGGAGGGTGGAAGCAGTGGAGGGTGGCAGTAGTGTCGTCTGGTGGTAGTGTAGGGTGGCAGAAGTGGTGGTTGGGGATAGTGGAGGGTGGCAGTAGTGGAGGGTTGCGGTAGTGGAGGGTGGAAGCAGTGGAGGGTGGCAGTAGTGGAGGATGGCAGTAGTGGGGGATGGCAGTAGTGGAGGGTGGCAGTAGTGGAGGGTGGCGGTAGTGGAGGATGGCAGTAGTGGAGGGTGGTGGTAGTGTAGGGTGGCAGTAGTGGAGGGTGGCAGTAGTGGAGGGTGGCGGTAGTGGAGGATGGCAGTAGTGGAGGGTGGTGGTAGTGTAGGGTGGCAGTAGTGGAGGGTGGTGGTAGTGGAGGGTGGCAGTAGTGGTGGGTGGTGGTAGTGGAGGGTGGCAGTAGTGGTGGGTGTCAGTAGTGGAGATTGGTGGTAGTGGAGGGTGGCAGTAGTGGATTGTTGCAGTAGTGGAGGGTTGCAGTAGTGGAGGGTTTAAGCAGTGGAGGGTGGCAGTAGTGGAGGGTGGCAGTAGTGGAGGGTGGTGGTAGTGGAGGGTGGCAGTAGTGGAGGGTTGCAGTAGTGGAGGGTGGAAGCAGTGGAGGGTGGCAGTAGTGGAGGATGGCAGTAGGGGAGGGTGGTGGTAGTGGAGGGTGGCAGTAGTGGAGGGTGGTGGTAATGGAGGGTGGCAGTAGTGGAGGGTGACGGTAGTGGAGGGTGCCTGTAGTGGAGGGTGGCAGTAGGGGAGGGTGGTGGTAGTGGAGGGTGGCAGTAGTGGAGGGTGGTGGTAGTGGAGGGTGGTGGTATTGGAGGGTGGAAGCAGTGGAGGGTGGCAGTAGTGTCGTCTGGTGGTAGTGTAGGGTGGCAGAAGTGGTGGTTGGGGATAGTGGAGGGTGGCAGTAGTGGAGGGTTGCGGTAGTGGAGGGTGGAAGCAGTGGAGGGTGGCAGTAGTGGAGGATGGCAGTAGTGGGGGATGGCAGTAGTGGAGGGTGGCAGTAGTGAAGGGTGGCGGTAGTGGAGGATGGCAGTAGTGGAGGGTGGTGGTAGTGTAGGGTGGCAGTAGTGGAGGGTGGCAGTAGTGGAGGGTGGCGGTAGTGGAGGATGGCAGTAGTGGAGGGTGGTGGTAGTGTAGGGTGGCAGTAGTGGAGGGTGGTGGTAGTGGAGGGTGGCAGTAGTGGTGGGTGGTGGTAGTGGAGGGTGGCAGTAGTGGTGGGTGTCAGTAGTGGAGATTGGTGGTAGTGGAGGGTGGCAGTAGTGGATTGTTGCAGTAGTGGAGGGTTGCAGTAGTGGAGGGTGGAAGCAGTGGAGGGTGGCAGTAGTGGAGGGTGGCAGTAGTGGAGGGTGGTGGTAGTGGAGGGTGGCAGTAGTGGAGGGTTGCAGTAGTGGAGGGTGGAAGCAGTGGAGGGTGGCAGTAGTGGAGGATGGCAGTAGTGGGGGATGGCAGTAGTGGAGGGTGGCAGTAGTGGAGGGTGGTGGTAGTGGAGGATGGCAGTAGTGGAGGGTGGCAGTAGTGACGGGTGGCAGTAGTGGAGGGTGGCGGTAGTGGAGGGTAGCAATAGTGGAGGGTGGTGGTAGTGGAGGGTGGCAGTTGTAGAGGGTGGTGGTAGTGGAGGGTGGCAGTAGTGGTGGGTGGTAGTAGAGGAGGGTTGTGGTAGTGGAGGGTGGTGGTAGTGGAGGGTGGCAGTAGTGAAGGGTGGTGGTAGTGGAGGGTGGCAGTAGTGGAGGGTGATGGTAGTGGAGGGTGGCAATAGTGGAGGGTGGCAGTAGTGGAGAGTGGTGGTAGTGGAGGGTGGCGGTAGTGGAGGGTGGCAGTAGTGGAGGGTGGTGGTAGTGGAGGGTGGCAGTAGTGGAGGGTGGCAGTATTGGAGGGTGGCAGTATTGGAGGGTGGCAGTAGTGGAGGGTGGCAGTAGTGGAGGGTGGCAGTAGTGGAGGGTTGCAGTAGTGGATGGTGGTGGTAGTGGAGGGTGGCAGTAGTGGAGGGTGGTGGTAGTGGAGGGTGGCAGTAGTGGAGGGTGACGGTAGTGGAGGGTGGCTGTAGTGTAGGGTGGCAGTAGTGGAGGGTGGTGGTAGTAGAGGGTGGCAGTAGTGGAGGGTGGCAGTAGTGTAGGATGGCAGTAGTAAAGGGTGGTGGTAGTGGAGGGTAGCAGTAGTGGAGGGTGGCAGTAGTGGAGGGTGACAGTAGTGGAGGGTAGCAGTAGTGGAGGGTTGCAGTAGTGGAGGGTGACTGTAGTGGAGGGTGGCAGTAGTGGAGGGTGGCAGTAGCGGAGGGTGACGGTAGTGGAGGGAGGCAGTAGTGGAGGGTGGCTGTAGTGGAGGGTGGCGGTAGTGGAGGGTGGCAGTAGTGGAGGGTGGCAGTATTGGAGGGTGGCAGTATTGGAGGGTGGCAGCAGTGGAGGGTGACGGTAGTGGAGGGTGGCTGTAGTGTAGGGTGGCAGTAGTGGAGGGTGGTGGTAGTGGAGGGTGGTGGTAGTGTAGGGTGGTGGTAGTGTAGGGTGACAGTAGTGTAGGGTGGCAGTAGTGGAGGGTGGTGGTTGTGGAGGGTGGTGGTAGTGTAGGGTGGCATTACTGGAGGGTGGTGGTAGTGGACGGTGGTGGTAGTGTAGGGTGGTGGTAGTGTAGGGTGACAGTAGTGTAGGGTGGCAGTAGTGGAGGGTGGTGGTAGTGGAGGGTGGCAGTAGTGGAGGGTGGCAGTAGTGGAGGGTGGCAGTAGTGGAGGGTGACGGAAGTGGAGGGAGGCAGTACTGAAGGGTGGCAGTAGTGGAGGGTGGCAGTAGTGTAGGATGGCAGTAGTAAAAGGTGGTGGTAGTGGAGGGTGGCAGTAGTGGAGGGTGGTGGTAATGGAGGGTGGCAGTAGTGGAGGGTGACGGTAGTGGAGGGTGGCTGTAGTGGAGGGTGGCAGTAGGGGAGGGTGGTGGTAGTGGAGGGTGGCAGTAGTGGAGGGTGGTGGTAGTGGAGGGTGGTGGTATTGGAGGGTGGAAGCAGTGGAGGGTGGCAGTAGTGTCGTCTGGTGGTAGTGTAGGGTGGCAGAAGTGGTGGTTGGGGATAGTGGAGGGTGGCAGTAGTGGAGGGTTGCGGTAGTGGAGGGTGGAAGCAGTGGAGGGTGGCAGTAGTGGAGGATGGCAGTAGTGGGGGATGGCAGTAGTGGAGGGTGGCAGTAGTGGAGGGTGGCGGTAGTGGAGGATGGCAGTAGTGGAGGGTGGTGGTAGTGTAGGGTGGCAGTAGTGGAGGGTGGCAGTAGTGGAGGGTGGCGGTAGTGGAGGATGGCAGTAGTGGAGGGTGGTGGTAGTGTAGGGTGGCAGTAGTGGAGGGTGGTGGTAGTGGAGGGTGGCAGTAGTGGTGGGTGGTGGTAGTGGAGGGTGGCAGTAGTGGTGGGTGTCAGTAGTGGAGATTGGTGGTAGTGGAGGGTGGCAGTAGTGGATTGTTGCAGTAGTGGAGGGTTGCAGTAGTGGAGGGTTTAAGCAGTGGAGGGTGGCAGTAGTGGAGGGTGGCAGTAGTGGAGGGTGGTGGTAGTGGAGGGTGGCAGTAGTGGAGGGTTGCAGTAGTGGAGGGTGGAAGCAGTGGAGGGTGGCAGTAGTGGAGGATGGCAGTAGTGGGGGATGGCAGTAGTGGAGGGTGGCAGTAGTGGAGGGTGGTGGTAGTGGAGGATGGCAGTAGTGGAGGGTGGCAGTAGTGACGGGTGGCAGTAGTGGAGGGTGGCGGTAGTGGAGGGTAGCAATAGTGGAGGGTGGTGGTAGTGGAGGGTGGCAGTTGTGGAGGGTGGTGGTAGTGGAGGGTGGCAGTAGTGGTGGGTGGTAGTAGAGGAGGGTTGTGGTAGTGGAGGGTGGTGGTAGTGGAGGGTGGCAGTAGTGAAGGGTGGTGGTAGTGGAGGGTGGCAGTAGTGGAGGGTGATGGTAGTGGAGGGTGGCAATAGTGGAGGGTGGCAGTAGTGGAGAGTGGTGGTAGTGGAGGGTGGCGGTAGTGGAGGGTGGTGGTAGTGGAGGGTGGCAGTAGTGGAGGGTGGCTGTAGTGGAGGGTGGCAGTAGTGGAGGGTGGCAGTAATGGAGAGTAGTGTAAAGTACGACTACGACCGCGCGCACCAGCTGCCAGCTGGCACTCCATGGAGTGCCAGCCGACAGGTGGTGCTCAGGTGTCTAGTCGCACAGGTTTTTGGGGGATTTTCGGGGAATTTTTGGCGCGTTTCGGACGCGTGTGAGCGTGTTGTGTTTGGGTATGTGGTCATGAAAGAGGGGAGGTCATGTTGATGAGTGCCAGGTGGCACGCGAGGTCGTCGTCGCAGCGCGGGTGTCTAGTCACATAGGGTTTTTGGGGGATTTCCCGGAAGTTTGGCGCGTGGCGGACTTGAGTGGCGGGCGAGCAGGTGCGGCCCCCCACCCCGCGCGCGCGTGTCTAGTCAGGAAAGATGGGAGTAGTGTGAGAGTACGTGGTATAGTAAGTGATAGAGTAAGAAAATAGAAGGAAGAGTGAGGAATGAGTAAAAGAATATGTATGTGTGTTTTTGCGTAGCCTTAATCGTGAGTTAGTGTGTAGATGTGAGGAGAAGGCAACACAGTCTGTTATGTTGTTTTGGGTGTGGGTTGGATGGAGCTTCCCCTTCGTCTGGAGAGAGTGCTCTGGGCCATTATGTGGTTAGACAAACCATTAGCTCCCCCTACAGGAAGTCGCAAGTGTTGAGGGGTGAGAGAGCACTCTCCTGCAGAAGTTGGCCATTCCCTTGGGTCATTTGTCTTCAGAGTGTTGATGTTCGTCCCACGACGACTCCCCATACACTGTGGATTCCGGTAAGGAGGCGCGAGATACTTACGACAGAACTACACCTGTCAGCCATCAATCAATCACTCCCCACCCCTCATCCCCACCCGCCCCCATACCATCAACCATTGTTCCGTGCATTCTCTTTTAGTATGTGTAAGCTATATCGCAACGTGATCAACATGGTGAGAGCAATAACGAGGGAAAAGTAGACACATTATATAAATTTATTTCTATATTAAACACTTAAGCGATTTACAACGATAATAATAATAATAATAATAATAATAATAATAATAATAATAATAATAAGACTTCTTGGTGGTTTAGCTTGCAGACAGTTGTAGAAAGACCTTCATTCAGTCCATCGAACCTTCCCAACACGATAGTCAAGCAGTCAATCTGTAGAAAGTGGAAAAGGTTATAAGTTTTGTTGTTGTCAATGTTGTAAACATAAATACAGACATTATTGTGTTCATCATTCAATCCTAACATAAAGTATTACTCACCGCACTATCATCCTAGCCAACTTCGTCACACAGCGTTTCACACTCAGCATCACTACCGTTTAAGCAGAATGTTCGCTTACACACAGGCATTTTCATCTGAGCGTAATTGAATTTCAACACTTTTTCATCATTCTTGCGAAAATGACCATATTTAAACGCTTCATCAAAGTGAAGCAGGGCGGCCTCTAAGCCTAGTCTGCAAAAATGATATGCAAAATAAACGGCATAATTCCCACAGAAGTAACTATTCAAGGATTGAATCCTTTTCTTCATAATATATAGGGTATAGTCTTGGAAGTAGGACATAAACTCTTCGAAATATCTTGAATACGTTCCTATTGCAGGATTGGCATAGCTGTCTAGTATAACTATCTCGCTTCTACCTTCATCCTTATTTACATAGAATGTTATCCAATGGCCCATTTTATTACGAGAACCCGAGTCCAGAGTGTTCATTATGAACACCACAGGTCTTTTTTTATGTATTTTTGTCAGTATTTTCCAGACGTCATCAGCTAGGAAACATCCTAGATAGTCTACCCTAGCACCTAAATTACTTCTGATAGCCTCATTTATTTCCAAACAATTCATATTAGTATTTTATCCTCGCGTATCGCAAATAACGCGACGATCCGCGTTAATGCTGATCACACCCGTTGTAGACCCATAAACTAGAATGACTTTATTTCTAGCTACTCCACGTTTAAATTCCAAAGCGATCCTCAGATTACCACTTTTTTCAATTGGGATGGTGTCATCGATATCCTCGGGTTGTAAATTAAAGGCCAGTATGGTTCCACCATTCACATATGTGTCATAAGATAATATATTGTCTTTATCGAAGCCTAAGGCTTGTAATGCTGTGTAATACAACTTGGCGCAGTTATGAGGGAAGTCACACCCAATATTGACAATATTAGTGCTATTCTGTGATAATAATACTTTACTAAGCTCGCAGTTTTCCAAATAAAGCGGGTTGCGATTATATGCACCAGACACAGCCTCCATATCAAGGATGATCATATATAAATGTTCTGGTATAACAGTCCCCCACGGCTGGTCCATTGTAATAGAGCGTTGACCTGTGCCCAATATATACGTTTTGTATAAAGTTTTATTAAAAGTATACGTAATAGGAGAGTTGTTCTGCACCATGGCTTTATTAACTGCTACTAATCCTTCAGGGTATGGCAATACCCGATCCACCCATAGACGTGTAGACTTGATATTATATTTAAAATTAGCATGTTCATTATCGCTGAGTATAAGCCACTTATCAGGTTGAAGTTCGAGCCTCACCCTGATGTCCACATTATCCAAAACGTATTCACTAACGGATGTGACATCCAGCATTAGTTTAAAACATGTATTTACGCCACTCGTTTTCATATCAGTCATCCGTTGCTTCTCACTAGCCGAGGCATTAGTGAAATAACCAGCTTCAATTTTACCAGGATCAACTCGGTTAAAAAACTGTGACAGTTTATCATAGCGGTTAGCCTTACACCCAGAAATCGTAGATAATAACTTTACGTATGACCAGAATGAGAATAATGAGCTGGTTTCAACTACTGTTTCGTTTAAATACACAATAGCGGATTTGAATAGAGTTTGCGATAATCCATTCACCAACGATGCGTTTTTAGCATCTCCTAAAGGCGTTATTCCATCTTCTTCGGTTAGATCAATAGTCAACTCCAAAGCTATAGATGATAAATCCACCAGTTGACCATTCACCCCCTTGATGATGAATTCCAGATAAGTGTCTGTAAACTTATTATTGACCCCAGAATTCACAGGTAATACATCCACCGTTTGTCTGCTGGCGATTGTTGATTCTACCAATCGAGGGGAAAATACTTTAGGAAAGGCTTCACTAACAGCAGCTGTATAGTGTTCTAATGGCACCTGGAGGCCAAGAGCGTTATATCCGGCCATGTTCGCGCTTTAGACAACACCAACCGAGTGAGAAGAAGTTATGACAACACATCATTATATTTCGCTTTAGTAAAACGTTTGATGTTTACTAATTTTTTTGTTTGTTTATTCTTTTTCTGCACTCTTCCGCCTATCATTTGCTTCCCCACTCCTTTCAATGTTTCAATTCCGCGTTTCTTAAGAGATTGTTTGAAAGTTTGTTTGTCATTATTAATATCGTCTAGTACGTTCTGCCCCAAGCTAAGCGCAGCCGGGGCCAGAGTCCTCATGATAAAGGGCGCTGCTCGACGCGCTATCCCGCTTAAAAAGGAAAATATTCCTCCTCCTCGCGTATAACGTCTACTACTGTTGAAAATCCGTATATCATCAGTCCCTCCACCTCTAGGAGGGGTTAACAGAATGTATAATTCCTCAACAGAGGGAGGAATAAAGTGGACACGCATTTCTCCGCTTGTTACAGACGAATGAGGAGTGTCGGGAAAGCATTGGTGTTATATACCTCCTGCAACGGGGCGTACATGCAAGACTGCTATGGTGCACCCACGTTCATCAAAATGTATTGGGTTACCTTCTTGATCCCTAATAGTGATGCTGACGCTATCTATCATGTTAGTGTTAAGACGCACATATAGTTTTTTATTGTTGCTGTTATCACTTCCATTTAGGGAGATTACATCCAAAATATTTACAGACTGGTTTCCATATCTAGTAGAAGAGATTCTATCGCAATAAACACACAGAATATCAACTCCTCCTCTAGGCATTGGCGGGAATAGACATGTGTTAACTACACTCGAGGCGTACTGACGTTTTGCGAATATGTCATATTCTATTTCTGGAACTACGCCCAACACTTTCCCAAAAGCGGTTCCAAATGATAATGTAACTCTACTGATGTTTTTATGCCCCGTTGCAGAGCTAATATTCTCATCACTAATCACAGTAGTGAACTTGTTTCGATTGGAGGAAGAATCATATTTAATAAAATGCGTTCCATATTTAGCTGAAAATTGTTTTAATGACTTTCCTAAAAAACTCAGTTTAGCATTACTTGAAAATATGGTCTCTATTTCTGTATTAATCGTGGTATTAATTTCTTTTATAGTTCCGGCTAAAACATCAGATGATAATAAATGCTTTGAATGCATGTATTTCCCCTCGCTCACTTTCTCATACGTAACGCCTACACGTATATATGCCTCGGGATTATCACGCTTAATAACGTAATGTGAAGTGGGGAGGAGTAATTTTTGTAGGCACATTTCATAACTCCTCCTGGGATCTAATTCTAGCTGGTTAAACAATCGATTTTGGAAAGATGCGGGGATGTTATTGGGGAATAAATGCGTATCTGATACGCTGGTGGCGTATATCACGTGAGTGTCCATCGCTCTATCTCCTTAGACCGCTTTTTGTCTAGTAAAGCCATCTACACATTACACGCTCATTTATATACACTCACCTGCTAATATACAATCCAGGAAGCTTTCCTTTTACTGTGAGGATCAATCTTGACAGTCGCCTTTCTCTTAACAGACGGAGGTTCATACACTTGACTGCTTGCCGTAGTATTACGGAATAAATCTCGCGATGTAGATGTTAGTGTGAAAAACAGTTGAGCAATGGGGAGTTTATCCGGTAGAAAAACTGATTTAAGCACAGTCATTTTATGTATAATGTCATTAATTATATGTATGCCAGATACTGGAGCTAATACATTTCCATTCAGATCCCAACGAACGATTCCGGTAGCATCATAATGGTTTAGCAAGGATCTCGCATATTCGTGATCTCTCACTTTCAACTTCAAATCTATTAAATGTTTTATGGAAGGGTTGGTATGCAACTGAGGAGGAGGAGGTGGTTTGACAGTAAGATGTCGAGCAACCGCTTTCACAGTGGGGTAAGCAGGGCTGTGTGCAGCTTTCCGGTTGTCCACTATTTTACGCGGTACGAGATAAAAGGCTTTCATTTTACTTACTGAACAACCGTGTAATTAAACTAGCCGCAATCGGTAAAATAATGGATAAAATACTGCCTCCTCGTTTGCTGGTTAATATCTGTTTCTTAGTTGTCACAGAAGGTTTCTTACAGGCTAGTGACCGAATAAGCAATTTATATTTTTTCAACTTTTTAACGACCTTGTCAGGCACGGGCAATTTTTTTTTTTAAAAGTTATTAAAAATTTCTGATAAACAATTTATATGTGGTTTCTTCAATTTTTCAATCAACTGCTTTCTCGAGGAATACTGAAGTTTTGATAATAGTTGGATCAATTCCTTGTATTTATAAACTAAGGGTTTCTTCATTATAAATGTAATATCTCAGCAGCATCAATCCATTGATCGAATGATCGATCATAACCCGCGTACCGAACTTTATACTGGAGTTTGCCAGAGACTCTGCGTTGTCCCAATACCTTCTCAATATTAAAGGTTTGAGGCAAATGTGTTGGTGTTAATTCTTGTTTATAGAAGCCACCATCAATTTCTTCCCCATTCAGATCTTTTAGAAAGTATAAAGGGATGTGTTGTCTCCGATCAATACGTGTAACTGTAAAGATCTCTCGGGTGTTCTGCTGCTTAAACCCTTTCTTAAACTTGGAAATGCGATCAGATAGAGTGATGCGTACTGTATCACCAACACTCAGTCGAGGAATGACAGCTCTCTTTGATTTGCTCGGGCTTTTATACATTAAATCAAATTGTTTGGCGTGTTCGCTGGGTGAGGATAGAGCGTGCACTTCCGCAGGTGTCTTCCCCTTCAATCCTCTGTGTGGGGTTAAATTATATGTTTTCACAATATCTGGTAGAGCTTGCGTGTATTTTAAAGTGTTGCGCGCCGTCATAAACTTGTAAAGTTTACCTTTTAAAGTACGTATGAACCGCTCAGCGATTGAAGCTTTAGTCTCCTGAGAAAATACACTATATAACCGTACTTTCCTTGCTGCCAGCATTTTTTTCATAGTGGCGTTATAAAATTCTCCACCTCGACCAGAATTAATTTTGCGCACTCCTTGAGAATGAGGTGAATCTAGAATTAAAGCTAGAGCATTCGTGGTGCTTTTCCCATCCTTAGCGCGTAAGGGTACTACTTGGGCGTTCCTGGAGAAAATATCTACGCATACGAGTAAATATTTCACTCCATCATTATGTTTGTCCAATAAACTCATCTCGGCCAAGTCTATAGCTTGAAATAATCGCGGTTTAGGGCTTAACACCCGACGCCGAGGGAATTTATGTGGTTGTAAATAATGCAACGTATAGGAGTCAGAGCTTTTCAGATAGTCCTTTACATCGGCTAGAGTTATACTAGAGTTAATTAATTTGGCAGCCTTATACAATCTCTGTACCCCTCCAAGCCCTCCGCTAGATGAGGGGTCGTTATATACTCGTTCCAGTACATCTTTCTTGCTCACCATTGGTAAACTATCTCATAGGGCGGTTCGTGAACAATATTACCGCGTAATGTTATCGTAGATGGAGTGTTCGAGCCCAGATCTACTAGCAAATAGCCGTAGGGTTGGCTAATAACTTGCTTATATAACTCTACAAATTTCTTTGAATCCACTTTCCCAAATATTTGTCGTCCGAGTGTTTCAATTTGTGACAGGTCTCGTGATTTAACCAATATGAAATGAGAAGCATTTAAACTAATATTCCTCGAATATTTACCAGGAAAAAATATATTTTGAGTAATCAATATGACGGAAACCGTGAAATGTCGGCCCCTAGTAAACATGTCTGATACGATTTTTGAATTCGCAGACTCTGTAAAAAGGTCATCGTAGATTACTAAGATATGCGAGTCATTATCTACTCGCTCTTCCACAGGATCAATAATGGTTGAATGCTCGATCAGCTTCCCTTTAATTTGTGGATCTGATCGTAATTCAGAGTAACCTCCTCCGCATATGATTATTGAGGAGAACTTGTGTTGATACTTCCTTACAAGTTTACTGCACAAGTAGGATTTTCCGCTGTTTGAATAACCAGCAATAATAACACGAGATGGTTCTCTGAAAATATCTAGATGTTCCACATGGATTATATCATAGGAACTATCCATGATTAATGCTTCGTTAAGACTGCTAAAAACTAAGGAACTGAGGTGGTATTTATACAAACATAGTCATTTACAGGTGTTTATTCACATATTTTATGTACAGCAACATCATTTTTAAAACTAAACATAGTTCTTACAGTTCACAAACAATGATATTAAACAGCATAGTTCTTACAGTTCACAAACAATAATATTAAACAGCTTATTTTAAAACTAATCATAGTTCTTACAGTTCACAAACAATAATATTAAACATCATATTTTAAAACTAATCATAGTTCTTACAGATCACAAAACGATAATATTAAACATCCTATTCATTTAGTATACAAAGTTCTAGTCATATGGGGCATCCATCTTAATACTACCTAACAATTGTACAACATAAAATCTAGCGAGGGTTGAATAGTTTCTGAGCTGTAGCATCGCGTTTGCTCCAGGGATGGAATATTGGGTAGTCTCTGTGCTTGCTCTACTTCCTCCTCCTCCATAAACACTTCTTCTTCTTCCATCTCCTCCTCCTCTCTCACTTCTACATCCATCTCATCATCATTGTTATTGGGAATATCAGGATGACCATACGCTAGGGACTGTGTGGGGCTTAAAATGTAGCGTTTATCGTCAAATGCTGACAATCCTCTGCAGGTACTGCGACATGTACAAATCTTTCCTTGCACGTTGCGTATAGATCTCGACACATACCTGATTGAAGTGTTTGTTTCAAGAGTGTGTTGAAATGAGTCATGTGAGAGTTTCTCTTGTAGATGGTATGGTACGCCCTTACACTTACAAGTGTGCTCCCCATCATGAGTGGTGAACGAATATGTTTTAGGTCTGAGAGCAATTAACTGGTTAATAATCTTAGAGCCTATTTCAGACTTGAGCAATCCTAGTTCACCTTCTCGCGCTTTAGAGTAGGATGGATGTGTGTCATTAAAATTACTAAAATCCATACAGTCGAAGAGAGGAGACTTAATTAACTCTTCAAACACATCCTGACAGTCCAGTTTAATGATGAAAGAGTCTGTGTCTGTATATAACAGACTCGCTTTATCCCCATACGCAGGTTTGACAACATCATACCAGAACTCATAGAGTCGCCTCTTAGCAATTTGAAGTATATGATAACCCAGATACGTAGGAGTGTTGACTAGGAGAGACTTCTGCTTGATAGTACATATCACACGATCCTTACTTAACAAAAGACTCCGCTTGAAGAATGGGTTTCGAGCATGTTTCAGGAAATGACTACGATCTGTGACCAAATAGTGCTTGTTCCCATATTTAGATACATCTGTGAGACTCTTTCCATATATAGAGTTTGATACGAGTTTGAAAGCCTTTTTTTTATCGCGCATTTGGTACTGGCACGTTCACGAACATTGATTTCAATGAAGTCTTTAAGGTAACTCTCCTGCTCGAATTCGTAGATGTCGTGAACTTTAGCTACTTCTAATCCAATGCGCATGAGCAACTGTAACAAGTCCAGACTAACGAGGTAGTCTTTCTGAGGAAGGTGAGAAGCAATTAATTTAGTGTTGTTTTTAGACAGCCCACGACTTTCTTCTGTAAGAATATTCTTACTGTAGGGTGAAATGTGTTCCTCAGTAATGCATGTATGTGAAAGAACTAGGGGCAGTTCATCTGTATACCTTGCCACCTCCGGTCGGACCTGCCGTGTATCACACAACACCCAATATCCCTTGGACCCGTCACATGGGATATTCTCCAAACCTTGCTCCAGCAGTACGTCACGCTCATCATGTGTCAGTTTCCGGATCCCACCCCGAGGGAGTAGTTCAGTCATACACGCCCCGTAAAGACTATTAAAGTCTAAGTAAATGATGTAGCTACTATCTTCCCCTAGATCTAAGCCTGTGTGCCTGTTCTCCACATTCGTGTACTGTCTCGTCACACTGGTGAACCCACCTCGGAGATTCCGACGAAGTAAATCATATAACATTGGGTCTGACACAACATCAAGTTGAACTTTCGATTTAAGCAAGAATGCATCCCAAGCAAATGAGGGTAAAGAAATGTAGTGTGAAATGTCTAATTTGTAGAGAGCAAGCATGGTATCTCGCCAGACTGTGAACACATCGGCTAGCAATCCTGTGTCCACTTTGAGGTAAAGGAGCAGATACTCCCCTATGTTGCGACATTTAGCCAAATCAAAAATTTCTAAAGCTTGTTTATAATCTGTTTCTGACAACTCTTCGTCTTTTAGTGTATTGTAAAACTTATCACGAGAAGGGAGTTGTGGTTCATCTAACACAGACATAGAGGATAAATAATCATAGCAGAATGATTGTTTACCCTTCAACAGTTTTGGGATGGCCGCTTTATTTACCCCTTTTAACATAGCCAAAGTGAATGTGGTAGGTTTCCCACTATCAATATGATCCTTGGCTATTCTTCCTAGCGAGCCGTTGAGAAGGGCTAAACTATCCAAAAATCTTAAGTTGTTCACATCAACTTTCATAAATTTAAATCCATCCTTAGCTAATATATCTATTTCACTTCCTGGTCTATCTCTCATCTCGTTTAGGATTACTCCTAAATCGTAGGAAGCGTTGTGTGAAAAAGTGTATAGGAACTTGTATGAATTTACACACTGCAAATTACATCTATCACAGTAAGCTGCTTGATAATTGTGGAATCTTACTGTGTGGTCGTGATGACGGACTTTGATTACATCTCCGTTAAAAGGTTCATCACAGAGTTCACAGGCTGTTTTTGTCTCAAATAGTGCCTGCTGTAGCTGAGACATGTGAAGTTCATAGGATACTAACCCCTTCTTGATTCGTGCCCATGACGCTTCTAGCGTGGTTATAAAGTGATTGGCCGCATCTTTACCCAAATAAGTATCTTTCTCAACAATATTCTTCTGTCTGTCAATGATGATGTACGCATACGCCACTGCATTGTGACGTGTTTCTATCATTCCCTTAGGGTTCGAGCGGTCTAACATGCACTCAAAGTCATTAAAGCACATGTGACTAGAACCATATCCCCGTCCATAGTTACGGAAAGTAATCTTCCTCTCTGGTGGGTAGAATTTGAGAGTCTGATGTACTTTGCATGTACTTTCATGGCTCTGCATGCTATCTGCTGGGAGTGATATCAAACAACAATGACAGAAGCTGTGTTGCCTTGGGATGTGCTCTGGATTGCTGCTCATATTACGTACATATTGGTTAAAATTCTTAATTAATACTAAGTGTTGAGCTTCCAACATCAGCAATGGTATGACATCTGTATATCCTCCTCTTCCTTTCCTAGCTAGTGTAATGTAGTGTCGTTGTTGTCGTCTAGCATTTTCATCTCTTTCTAGTGAATAGATGAATATACTGACTTTATTCATTTTCTCTACCTTGAGAATATCCTCAAACGTCACTGCAGAATTGACATCAGCTGGCCATTTCATGTGTCTGAGACACCAACTAGCATTCACAGATCTAGCGCGAATATTATCTAGGTGCATTCCCTTAGCTAAACATTTATAAGCTGCAACACACTGCATAAGGCAGATATCTGCCTCTCCCTCTGGATTGAAAACCAACTGCTTTCCACGCAAGCCTTCAGGATAGTCTACATGCGAGCCTAATCTTATCGGATGTTCTATCTGACCACAGTTAATGTAAAACCCGGTGAGCCGCTCAACCAAGACATTGGACCCTTCCTTCGCTTCCAGATACTGGGATATTTTCTCTGTCAATTCATCAGGCCAAAAATCAATAAGAGTTTCTACTTCCTCTAGAGTAATTCTTTGCCCCTCACCTCGTATGGGAAAGCCGTCGTTATTTATAGGATCCAATAGATTATCCTCACCGTCTTGTTGTACATTTAAATTTCTCACAATTAGAGTGATGTCTGGGTAAATTAGGAGGAATGGGTGTCGTGGAGAGAAGAGGGCGCGTATCTCATTAACGAAAAAATCCCTGTATGTTCTCAGATATACTCCTGGGGAGGTGTTAACATGTTCTGGTATGGAGAATGAAAGCCGGACATAGGTGCCGTTATAGTTATCAATTCGATCCAGCAGCTGAGGTTGAATTTCTAGGGCAGGTGGAGGAGAGGGCGAGAGAGGTGGAGGGGGTGAAGGGATGGGGCTGGGAGGGGTGGGGGGTGGTGATAACCCCCCTCCGAGATGAATGGGTGAGACCGCTGGCTCAGCTACTACGCCAGACGGTGCTAACAAGTCAGAATTGACAGACGCTGGCGGGTCAAGGTCACAGTCTGCTGAGCTGTCGTCTGAGTCACTGTCTGAGATGAAAATGGTACGATTCTCACCACTGTTGCTGCTGCTGGTGCTGGTGCTGCTGCTGCTGCTGTTGCTGTCATAGCTGTCGCTGATTGATTGGGGTATGGGGCTGGGGGAGGAACGGGGGGTTGAGTGAGGGCGTGAACGAGACCTCCTCCCCTCCCTGTGAGAGCCGGAAGTGCTCACTGCCTGCCCTGGTGTGCCACTCTCACAACCACTGCTGCTGCAGCTGTCGCTGGATGCCAAATCTATGCACAGCGGTGTGTCGTCTGTAAAAAAAAAAGAAAAACATATTATCTCTAGAATGAATGAAGCATATATATCTCTAGAAAGAATGAATGCATGTATATATATATATTATGAGGTTAGGGAACAGACTAGGGGGGGATTAATATGTTTAGGAAATAGACTGAAATAAGTAGGTATTAACTTACTTATGTCCTGGTGAAGGGGTTGAGCAGGTGAGTGGGTATGAATTCGTAACATCGTGTTAACAGGAAGAGGTATGGTCTCGTAGCCCTCCATCTGGCGGCGTGGCTGAGCCTGATGAAGGGGTGGGGGGTGGCCGCGAGTGAGATGTGCACTCCTTAGCTCCGTGTGTGAGGAATGGGGTATAGGCTCGATGACGTCGATCTGTTCCCTCCATCGATTGAGGTATGGATTATAACCTGAAATGGAACAAAATGATATTCAGCACGGGTGAAGGGGAAAAATATGTTTATTATGCATGTGTTCGCTTGCAAGTGGATGAAATACAGATACGAGAAGTGTATTTTATATGCTACCTACGTTTATGTGAAGTTTCATTCCGACGATGACCTCCTCGCGGGGCGGGTGAGCAATAAGGACACTTCACGGTTTTGTAAACTGAAATTGGAAAGAACATATTTAACTGTGTGGAATGTAATAGATCGAATGAGATAATATTCTCACACTATAGTAGTTTACACGCGATATTTCACCTGTGGATGCCATAAAATGAACTGTGGAATATTAAATATGAATAACACTCACGATTATCACAGAAAATCTGCTGACATCGCTTGCATTTGATGTCGTAATGTCCAAGGGGCGGTTTTTCACAGCTAGCGCATTGCAGTCGACACAGTTGATTCGGTGATGGAATATAAAACACTCCGCATTTCATGCATGCTGTAGAGCTTCGCCTTTCCATGACATGGAGCTGTAAGACGCGTGTGTAGCGGATGAAGTCTCGCAGGGAACTGGCGGGGCGTTTGTGTGTGAGGGGAGTGAAACGACCTGGGTCAAATGAGAAGTGATTGATGGGTGACAGGTGAGGGTCTGTCTGTCTGTCGGCAGGAGTAAGTACCTCGCGCCTCCTTACCGGAATCCACAGTGTATGGGAAGTCGTCGTGGGACGAACATCAACACTCTGAAGACAAATGACCCAAGGGAATGGCCAACTTCTGCAGGAGAGTGCTCTCTCACCCCTCAACACTTGCGACTTCCTGTAGGGGGAGCTAATGGTTTGTCTAACCACATAATGGCCCAGAGCACTCTCTCCAGACGAAGGGGAAGCTCCATCCAACCCACACCCAAAACTCACATCTACACACTAACTCACGATTAAGGCTACGCAAAAACACACATACATATTCTTTTACTCATTCCTCACTCTTCCTTCTATTTTCTTACTCTATCACTTACTATACCACGTACTCTCACACTACTCCCATCTTTCCTGACTAGACACGCGCGCGCGGGGTGGGGGGCCGCACCTGCTCGCCCGCCACTCAAGTCCGCCACGCGCCAAACTTCCGGGAAATCCCCCAAAAACCCTATGTGACTAGACACCCGCGCTGCGACGACGACCTCGCGTGCCACCTGACACTCATCAACATGACCTCCCCTCTTTCATGACCACATACCCAAACACAACACGCTCACACGCGTCCGAAACGCGCCAAAAATTCCCCGAAAATCCCCCAAAAACCTGTGCGACTAGACACCTGCGCACCACCTGTCGGCTGGCACTCCATGGAGTGCCAGCTGGCAGCTGGTGCGCGCGGTCGTAGTCGTACTTTACACTACTGTAGAGGGTGGCAGTAGTGGAGGGTAGTGGTAGTGTAGGGTTGCAGTAGTGGAGGGTGGCAGTAGTGGAGGGTGGCAGTAGTGGAGGGTGGCAGTAGTGGAGGGTGGCAGTAGTGGAGGGTGGCAGTAGTGGAGGGTGGCAGTAGTGGAGGGTGGTGGTAGTGTAGGGTTGCAGTAGTGGAGGGTGGCAGTAGTGGAGGGTGGCAGTAGTGGAGGGTGGTGTTAGTGTAGGGTTGCAGTAGTGGAGGGTGGCAGTAGTGGAGGGTGACAGTAGTGGAGGGTAGCAGTAGTGGAGGGTTGCAGTAGTGGAGGGTGACTGTAGTGGAGGGTGGCAGTAGTGGAGGGTGGCAGTAGCGGAGGGTGACGGTAGTGGAGGGAGGCAGTAGTGGAGGGTGGCTGTAGTGGAGGGTGGCGGTAGTGGAGGGTGGCAGTAGTGGAGGGTGGCAGTATTGGAGGGTGGCAGTATTGGAGGGTGGCAGCAGTGGAGGGTGACGGTAGTGGAGGGTGGCTGTAGTGTAGGGTGGCAGTAGTGGAGGGTGGTGGTAGTGGAGGGTGGTGGTAGTGTAGGGTGGTGGTAGTGTAGGGTGACAGTAGTGTAGGGTGGCAGTAGTGGAGGGTGGTGGTTGTGGAGGGTGGTGGTAGTGTAGGGTGGCATTACTGGAGGGTGGTGGTAGTGGACGGTGGTGGTAGTGTAGGGTGGTGGTAGTGTAGGGTGACAGTAGTGTAGGGTGGCAGTAGTGGAGGGTGGTGGTAGTGGAGGGTGGCAGTAGTGGAGGGTGGCAGTAGTGGAGGGTGGCAGTAGTGGAGGGTGACGGAAGTGGAGGGAGGCAGTACTGAAGGGTGGCAGTAGTGGAGGGTGGCAGTAGTGTAGGATGGCAGTAGTAAAAGGTGGTGGTAGTGGAGGGTGGCAGTAGTGGAGGGTGGTGGTAATGGAGGGTGGCAGTAGTGGAGGGTGACGGTAGTGGAGGGTGGCTGTAGTGGAGGGTGGCAGTAGGGGAGGGTGGTGGTAGTGGAGGGTGGCAGTAGTGGAGGGTGGTGGTAGTGGAGGGTGGTGGTATTGGAGGGTGGAAGCAGTGGAGGGTGGCAGTAGTGTCGTCTGGTGGTAGTGTAGGGTGGCAGAAGTGGTGGTTGGGGATAGTGGAGGGTGGCAGTAGTGGAGGGTTGCGGTAGTGGAGGGTGGAAGCAGTGGAGGGTGGCAGTAGTGGAGGATGGCAGTAGTGGGGGATGGCAGTAGTGGAGGGTGGCAGTAGTGGAGGGTGGCGGTAGTGGAGGATGGCAGTAGTGGAGGGTGGTGGTAGTGTAGGGTGGCAGTAGTGGAGGGTGGCAGTAGTGGAGGGTGGCGGTAGTGGAGGATGGCAGTAGTGGAGGGTGGTGGTAGTGTAGGGTGGCAGTAGTGGAGGGTGGTGGTAGTGGAGGGTGGCAGTAGTGGTGGGTGGTGGTAGTGGAGGGTGGCAGTAGTGGTGGGTGTCAGTAGTGGAGATTGGTGGTAGTGGAGGGTGGCAGTAGTGGATTGTTGCAGTAGTGGAGGGTTGCAGTAGTGGAGGGTTTAAGCAGTGGAGGGTGGCAGTAGTGGAGGGTGGCAGTAGTGGAGGGTGGTGGTAGTGGAGGGTGGCAGTAGTGGAGGGTTGCAGTAGTGGAGGGTGGAAGCAGTGGAGGGTGGCAGTAGTGGAGGATGGCAGTAGTGGGGGATGGCAGTAGTGGAGGGTGGTGGTAGTGGAGGATGGCAGTAGTGGAGGGTGGCAGTAGTGACGGGTGGCAGTAGTGGAGGGTGGCGGTAGTGGAGGGTAGCAATAGTGGAGGGTGGTGGTAGTGGAGGGTGGCAGTTGTGGAGGGTGGTGGTAGTGGAGGGTGGCAGTAGTGGTGGGTGGTAGTAGAGGAGGGTTGTGGTAGTGGAGGGTGGTGGTAGTGGAGGGTGGCAGTAGTGAAGGGTGGTGGTAGTGGAGGGTGGCAGTAGTGGAGGGTGATGGTAGTGGAGGGTGGCAATAGTGGAGGGTGGCAGTAGTGGAGAGTGGTGGTAGTGGAGGGTGGCGGTAGTGGAGGGTGGTGGTAGTGGAGGGTGGCAGTAGTGGAGGGTGGCTGTAGTGGAGGGTGGCAGTAGTGGAGGGTGGCAGTAATGGAGAGTAGTGTAAAGTACGACTACGACCGCGCGCACCAGCTGCCAGCTGGCACTCCATGGAGTGCCAGCCGACAGGTGGTGCTCAGGTGTCTAGTCGCACAGGTTTTTGGGGATTTTCGGGGAATTTTTGGCGCGTTTCGGACGCGTGTGAGCGTGTTGTGTTTGGGTATGTGGTCATGAAAGAGGGGAGGTCATGTTGATGAGTGCCAGGTGGCACGCGAGGTCGTCGTCGCAGCGCGGGTGTCTAGTCACATAGGGTTTTTGGGGGATTTCCCGGAAGTTTGGCGCGTGGCGGACTTGAGTGGCGGGCGAGCAGGTGCGGCCCCCCACCCCGCGCGCGCGTGTCTAGTCAGGAAAGATGGGAGTAGTGTGAGAGTACGTGGTATAGTAAGTGATAGAGTAAGAAAATAGAAGGAAGAGTGAGGAATGAGTAAAAGAATATGTATGTGTGTTTTTGCGTAGCCTTAATCGTGAGTTAGTGTGTAGATGTGAGGAGAAGGCAACACAGTCTGTTATGTTGTTTTGGGTGTGGGTTGGATGGAGCTTCCCCTTCGTCTGGAGAGAGTGCTCTGGGCCATTATGTGGTTAGACAAACCATTAGCTCCCCCTACAGGAAGTCGCAAGTGTTGAGGGGTGAGAGAGCACTCTCCTGCAGAAGTTGGCCATTCCCTTGGGTCATTTGTCTTCAGAGTGTTGATGTTCGTCCCACGACGACTCCCCATACACTGTGGATTCCGGTAAGGAGGCGCGAGATACTTACGACAGAACTACACCTGTCAGCCATCAATCAATCACTCCCCACCCCTCATCCCCACCCGCCCCCATACCATCAACCATTGTTCCGTGCATTCTCTTTTAGTATGTGTAAGCTATATCGCAACGTGATCAACATGGTGAGAGCAATAACGAGGGAAAAGTAGACACATTATATAAATTTATTTCTATATTAAACACTTAAGCGATTTACAACGATAATAATAATAATAATAATAATAATAATAATAATAATAAGACTTCTTGGTGGTTTAGCTTGCAGACAGTTGTAGAAAGACCTTCATTCAGTCCATCGAACCTTCCCAACACGATAGTCAAGCAGTCAATCTGTAGAAAGTGGAAAAGGTTATAAGTTTTGTTGTTGTCAATGTTGTAAACATAAATACAGACATTATTGTGTTCATCATTCAATCCTAACATAAAGTATTACTCACCGCACTATCATCCTAGCCAACTTCGTCACACAGCGTTTCACACTCAGCATCACTACCGTTTAAGCAGAATGTTCGCTTACACACAGGCATTTTCATCTGAGCGTAATTGAATTTCAACACTTTTTCATCATTCTTGCGAAAATGACCATATTTAAACGCTTCATCAAAGTGAAGCAGGGCGGCCTCTAAGCCTAGTCTGCAAAAATGATATGCAAAATAAACGGCATAATTCCCACAGAAGTAACTATTCAAGGATTGAATCCTTTTCTTCATAATATATAGGGTATAGTCTTGGAAGTAGGACATAAACTCTTCGAAATATCTTGAATACGTTCCTATTGCAGGATTGGCATAGCTGTCTAGTATAACTATCTCGCTTCTACCTTCATCCTTATTTACATAGAATGTTATCCAATGGCCCATTTTATTACGAGAACCCGAGTCCAGAGTGTTCATTATGAACACCACAGGTCTTTTTTTATGTATTTTTGTCAGTATTTTCCAGACGTCATCAGCTAGGAAACATCCTAGATAGTCTACCCTAGCACCTAAATTACTTCTGATAGCCTCATTTATTTCCAAACAATTCATATTAGTATTTTATCCTCGCGTATCGCAAATAACGCGACGATCCGCGTTAATGCTGATCACACCCGTTGTAGACCCATAAACTAGAATGACTTTATTTCTAGCTACTCCACGTTTAAATTCCAAAGCGATCCTCAGATTACCACTTTTTTCAATTGGGATGGTGTCATCGATATCCTCGGGTTGTAAATTAAAGGCCAGTATGGTTCCACCATTCACATATGTGTCATAAGATAATATATTGTCTTTATCGAAGCCTAAGGCTTGTAATGCTGTGTAATACAACTTGGCGCAGTTATGAGGGAAGTCACACCCAATATTGACAATATTAGTGCTATTCTGTGATAATAATACTTTACTAAGCTCGCAGTTTTCCAAATAAAGCGGGTTGCGATTATATGCACCAGACACAGCCTCCATATCAAGGATGATCATATATAAATGTTCTGGTATAACAGTCCCCCACGGCTGGTCCATTGTAATAGAGCGTTGACCTGTGCCCAATATATACGTTTTGTATAAAGTTTTATTAAAAGTATACGTAATAGGAGAGTTGTTCTGCACCATGGCTTTATTAACTGCTACTAATCCTTCAGGGTATGGCAATACCCGATCCACCCATAGACGTGTAGACTTGATATTATATTTAAAATTAGCATGTTCATTATCGCTGAGTATAAGCCACTTATCAGGTTGAAGTTCGAGCCTCACCCTGATGTCCACATTATCCAAAACGTATTCACTAACGGATGTGACATCCAGCATTAGTTTAAAACATGTATTTACGCCACTCGTTTTCATATCAGTCATCCGTTGCTTCTCACTAGCCGAGGCATTAGTGAAATAACCAGCTTCAATTTTACCAGGATCAACTCGGTTAAAAAACTGTGACAGTTTATCATAGCGGTTAGCCTTACACCCAGAAATCGTAGATAATAACTTTACGTATGACCAGAATGAGAATAATGAGCTGGTTTCAACTACTGTTTCGTTTAAATACACAATAGCGGATTTGAATAGAGTTTGCGATAATCCATTCACCAACGATGCGTTTTTAGCATCTCCTAAAGGCGTTATTCCATCTTCTTCGGTTAGATCAATAGTCAACTCCAAAGCTATAGATGATAAATCCACCAGTTGACCATTCACCCCCTTGATGATGAATTCCAGATAAGTGTCTGTAAACTTATTATTGACCCCAGAATTCACAGGTAATACATCCACCGTTTGTCTGCTGGCGATTGTTGATTCTACCAATCGAGGGGAAAATACTTTAGGAAAGGCTTCACTAACAGCAGCTGTATAGTGTTCTAATGGCACCTGGAGGCCAAGAGCGTTATATCCGGCCATGTTCGCGCTTTAGACAACACCAACCGAGTGAGAAGAAGTTATGACAACACATCATTATATTTCGCTTTAGTAAAACGTTTGATGTTTACTAATTTTTTTGTTTGTTTATTCTTTTTCTGCACTCTTCCGCCTATCATTTGCTTCCCCACTCCTTTCAATGTTTCAATTCCGCGTTTCTTAAGAGATTGTTTGAAAGTTTGTTTGTCATTATTAATATCGTCTAGTACGTTCTGCCCCAAGCTAAGCGCAGCCGGGGCCAGAGTCCTCATGATAAAGGGCGCTGCTCGACGCGCTATCCCGCTTAAAAAGGAAAATATTCCTCCTCCTCGCGTATAACGTCTACTACTGTTGAAAATCCGTATATCATCAGTCCCTCCACCTCTAGGAGGGGTTAACAGAATGTATAATTCCTCAACAGAGGGAGGAATAAAGTGGACACGCATTTCTCCGCTTGTTACAGACGAATGAGGAGTGTCGGGAAAGCATTGGTGTTATATACCTCCTGCAACGGGGCGTACATGCAAGACTGCTATGGTGCACCCACGTTCATCAAAATGTATTGGGTTACCTTCTTGATCCCTAATAGTGATGCTGACGCTATCTATCATGTTAGTGTTAAGACGCACATATAGTTTTTTATTGTTGCTGTTATCACTTCCATTTAGGGAGATTACATCCAAAATATTTACAGACTGGTTTCCATATCTAGTAGAAGAGATTCTATCGCAATAAACACACAGAATATCAACTCCTCCTCTAGGCATTGGCGGGAATAGACATGTGTTAACTACACTCGAGGCGTACTGACGTTTTGCGAATATGTCATATTCTATTTCTGGAACTACGCCCAACACTTTCCCAAAAGCGGTTCCAAATGATAATGTAACTCTACTGATGTTTTTATGCCCCGTTGCAGAGCTAATATTCTCATCACTAATCACAGTAGTGAACTTGTTTCGATTGGAGGAAGAATCATATTTAATAAAATGCGTTCCATATTTAGCTGAAAATTGTTTTAATGACTTTCCTAAAAAACTCAGTTTAGCATTACTTGAAAATATGGTCTCTATTTCTGTATTAATCGTGGTATTAATTTCTTTTATAGTTCCGGCTAAAACATCAGATGATAATAAATGCTTTGAATGCATGTATTTCCCCTCGCTCACTTTCTCATACGTAACGCCTACACGTATATATGCCTCGGGATTATCACGCTTAATAACGTAATGTGAAGTGGGGAGGAGTAATTTTTGTAGGCACATTTCATAACTCCTCCTGGGATCTAATTCTAGCTGGTTAAACAATCGATTTTGGAAAGATGCGGGGATGTTATTGGGGAATAAATGCGTATCTGATACGCTGGTGGCGTATATCACGTGAGTGTCCATCGCTCTATCTCCTTAGACCGCTTTTTGTCTAGTAAAGCCATCTACACATTACACGCTCATTTATATACACTCACCTGCTAATATACAATCCAGGAAGCTTTCCTTTTACTGTGAGGATCAATCTTGACAGTCGCCTTTCTCTTAACAGACGGAGGTTCATACACTTGACTGCTTGCCGTAGTATTACGGAATAAATCTCGCGATGTAGATGTTAGTGTGAAAAACAGTTGAGCAATGGGGAGTTTATCCGGTAGAAAAACTGATTTAAGCACAGTCATTTTATGTATAATGTCATTAATTATATGTATGCCAGATACTGGAGCTAATACATTTCCATTCAGATCCCAACGAACGATTCCGGTAGCATCATAATGGTTTAGCAAGGATCTCGCATATTCGTGATCTCTCACTTTCAACTTCAAATCTATTAAATGTTTTATGGAAGGGTTGGTATGCAACTGAGGAGGAGGAGGTGGTTTGACAGTAAGATGTCGAGCAACCGCTTTCACAGTGGGGTAAGCAGGGCTGTGTGCAGCTTTCCGGTTGTCCACTATTTTACGCGGTACGAGATAAAAGGCTTTCATTTTACTTACTGAACAACCGTGTAATTAAACTAGCCGCAATCGGTAAAATAATGGATAAAATACTGCCTCCTCGTTTGCTGGTTAATATCTGTTTCTTAGTTGTCACAGAAGGTTTCTTACAGGCTAGTGACCGAATAAGCAATTTATATTTTTTCAACTTTTTAACGACCTTGTCAGGCACGGGCAATTTTTTTTTTTAAAAGTTATTAAAAATTTCTGATAAACAATTTATATGTGGTTTCTTCAATTTTTCAATCAACTGCTTTCTCGAGGAATACTGAAGTTTTGATAATAGTTGGATCAATTCCTTGTATTTATAAACTAAGGGCTTCTTCATTATAAATGTAATATCTCAGCAGCATCAATCCATTGATCGAATGATCGATCATAACCTGCGTACCGAACTTTATACTGGAGTTTGCCAGAGACTCTGCGTTGTCCCAATACCTTCTCAATATTAAAGGTTTGAGGCAAATGTGTTGGTGTTAATTCTTGTTTATAGAAGCCACCATCAATTTCTTCCCCATTCAGATCTTTTAGAAAGTATAAAGGGATGTGTTGTCTCCGATCAATACGTGTAACTGTAAAGATCTCTCGGGTGTTCTGCTGCTTAAACCCTTTCTTAAACTTGGAAATGCGATCAGATAGAGTGATGCGTACTGTATCACCAACCAACCCGTTCTCGCAAATTTAATAAGTCAATATTGACTTATTAAATATATGCATAGGTGACATACTTAACATAATAGTTTCCCTTGAAAAGCTTCATAGAAAACACCGACCTTACCTAACCTACTTAGTATGTCAAGATAAGCATCTTATTGCTTCGTAATTACAATTATTACCTAACCTATACCTATAATAGGTTAAGTAACAATTGTAATTACGAAGCTATAAGATGCTTATTTTAACATACTAAGTAGGTTAGGTAAGGTCGGTGTTTTCTATGAAGCTTTTCAAGGGAAGCTATTATGTTTAGTATGTCACCTATGCACGCAACTAATAAGTCAATATTGACTTATTAAATTTGCGAGAACGGGTTGCACCAACACTCAGTCGAGGAATGACAGCTCTCTTTGATTTGCTCGGGCTTTTATACATTAAATCAAATTGTTTGGCGTGTTCGCTGGGTGAGGATAGAGCGTGCACTTCCGCAGGTGTCTTCCCCTTCAATCCTCTGTGTGGGGTTAAATTATATGTTTTCACAATATCTGGTAGAGCTTGCGTGTATTTTAAAGTGTTGCGCGCCGTCATAAACTTGTAAAGTTTACCTTTTAAAGTACGTATGAACCGCTCAGCGATTGAAGCTTTAGTCTCCTGAGAAAATACACTATATAACCGTACTTTCCTTGCTGCCAGCATTTTTTTCATAGTGGCGTTATAAAATTCTCCACCTCGATCAGAATTAATTTTGCGCACTCCTTGAGAATGAGGTGAATCTAGAATTAAAGCTAGAGCATTCGTGGTGCTTTTCCCATCCTTAGCGCGTAAGGGTACTACTTGGGCGTTCCTGGAGAAAATATCTACGCATACGAGTAAATATTTCACTCCATCATTATGTTTGTCCAATAAACTCATCTCGGCCAAGTCTATAGCTTGAAATAATCGCGGTTTAGGGCTTAACACCCGACGCCGAGGGAATTTATGTGGTTGTAAATAATGCAACGTATAGGAGTCAGAGCTTTTCAGATAGTCCTTTACATCGGCTAGAGTTATACTAGAGTTAATTAATTTGGCAGCCTTATACAATCTCTGTACCCCTCCAAGCCCTCCGCTAGATGAGGGGTCGTTATATACTCGTTCCAGTACATCTTTCTTGCTCACCATTGGTAAACTATCTCATAGGGCGGTTCGTGAACAATATTACCGCGTAATGTTATCGTAGATGGAGTGTTCGAGCCCAGATCTACTAGCAAATAGCCGTAGGGTTGGCTAATAACTTGCTTATATAACTCTACAAATTTCTTTGAATCCACTTTCCCAAATATTTGTCGTCCGAGTGTTTCAATTTGTGACAGGTCTCGTGATTTAACCAATATGAAATGAGAAGCATTTAAACTAATATTCCTCGAATATTTACCAGGAAAAAATATATTTTGAGTAATCAATATGACGGAAACCGTGAAATGTCGGCCCCTAGTAAACATGTCTGATACGATTTTTGAATTCGCAGACTCTGTAAAAAGGTCATCGTAGATTACTAAGATATGCGAGTCATTATCTACTCGCTCTTCCACAGGATCAATAATGGTTGAATGCTCGATCAGCTTCCCTTTAATTTGTGGATCTGATCGTAATTCAGAGTAACCTCCTCCGCATATGATTATTGAGGAGAACTTGTGTTGATACTTCCTTACAAGTTTACTGCACAAGTAGGATTTTCCGCTGTTTGAATAACCAGCAATAATAACACGAGATGGTTCTCTGAAAATATCTAGATGTTCCACATGGATTATATCATAGGAACTATCCATGATTAATGCTTCGTTAAGACTGCTAAAAACTAAGGAACTGAGGTGGTATTTATACAAACATAGTCATTTACAGGTGTTTATTCACATATTTTATGTACAGCAACATCATTTTTAAAACTAAACATAGTTCTTACAGTTCACAAACAATGATATTAAACAGCATAGTTCTTACAGTTCACAAACAATAATATTAAACAGCTTATTTTAAAACTAATCATAGTTCTTACAGTTCACAAACAATAATATTAAACATCATATTTTAAAACTAATCATAGTTCTTACAGATCACAAAACGATAATATTAAACATCCTATTCATTTAGTATACAAAGTTCTAGTCATATGGGGCATCCATCTTAATACTACCTAACAATTGTACAACATAAAATCTAGCGAGGGTTGAATAGTTTCTGAGCTGTAGCATCGCGTTTGCTCCAGGGATGGAATATTGGGTAGTCTCTGTGCTTGCTCTACTTCCTCCTCCTCCATAAACACTTCTTCTTCTTCCATCTCCTCCTCCTCTCTCACTTCTACATCCATCTCATCATCATTGTTATTGGGAATATCAGGATGACCATACGCTAGGGACTGTGTGGGGCTTAAAATGTAGCGTTTATCGTCAAATGCTGACAATCCTCTGCAGGTACTGCGACATGTACAAATCTTTCCTTGCACGTTGCGTATAGATCTCGACACATACCTGATTGAAGTGTTTGTTTCAAGAGTGTGTTGAAATGAGTCATGTGAGAGTTTCTCTTGTAGATGGTATGGTACGCCCTTACACTTACAAGTGTGCTCCCCATCATGAGTGGTGAACGAATATGTTTTAGGTCTGAGAGCAATTAACTGGTTAATAATCTTAGAGCCTATTTCAGACTTGAGCAATCCTAGTTCACCTTCTCGCGCTTTAGAGTAGGATGGATGTGTGTCATTAAAATTACTAAAATCCATACAGTCGAAGAGAGGAGACTTATTTAACTCTTCAAACACATCCTGACAGTCCAGTTTAATGATGAAAGAGTCTGTGTCTGTATATAACAGACTCGCTTTATACCCATACGCAGGTTTGACAACATCATACCAGAACTCATAGAGTCGCCTCTTAGCAATTTGAAGTATATGATAACCCAGATACGTAGGAGTGTTGACTAGGAGAGACTTCTGCTTGATAGTACATATCACACGATCCTTACTTAACAAAAGACTCCGCTTGAAGAATGGGTTTCGAGCATGTTTCAGGAAATGACTACGATCTGTGACCAAATAGTGCTTGTTCCCATATTTAGATACATCTGTGAGACTCTTTCCATATATAGAGTTTGATACGAGTTTGAAAGCCTTTTTTTTATCGCGCATTTGGTACTGGCACGTTCACGAACATTGATTTCAATGAAGTCTTTAAGGTAACTCTCCTGCTCGAATTCGTAGATGTCGTGAACTTTAGCTACTTCTAATCCAATGCGCATGAGCAACTGTAACAAGTCCAGACTAACGAGGTAGTCTTTCTGAGGAAGGTGAGAAGCAATTAATTTAGTGTTGTTTTTAGACAGCCCACGACTTTCTTCTGTAAGAATATTCTTACTGTAGGGTGAAATGTGTTCCTCAGTAATGCATGTATGTGAAAGAACTAGGGGCAGTTCATCTGTATACCTTGCCACCTCCGGTCGGACCTGCCGTGTATCACACAACACCCAATATCCCTTGGACCCGTCACATGGGATATTCTCCAAACCTTGCTCCAGCAGTACGTCACGCTCATCATGTGTCAGTTTCCGGATCCCACCCCGAGGGAGTAGTTCAGTCATACACGCCCCGTAAAGACTATTAAAGTCTAAGTAAATGATGTAGCTACTATCTTCCCCTAGATCTAAGCCTGTGTGCCTGTTCTCCACATTCGTGTACTGTCTCGTCACACTGGTGAACCCACCTCGGAGATTCCGACGAAGTAAATCATATAACATTGGGTCTGACACAACGTCAAGTTGAACTTTCGATTTAAGCAAGAATGCATCCCAAGCAAATGAGGGTAAAGAAATGTAGTGTGAAATGTCTAATTTGTAGAGAGCAAGCATGGTATCTCGCCAGACTGTGAACACATCGGCTAGCAATCCTGTGTCCACTTTGAGGTAAAGGAGCAGATACTCCCCTATGTTGCGACATTTAGCCAAATCAAAAATTTCTAAAGCTTGTTTATAATCTGTTTCTGACAACTCTTCGTCTTTTAGTGTATTGTAAAACTTATCACGAGAAGGGAGTTGTGGTTCATCTAACACAGACATAGAGGATAAATAATCATAGCAGAATGATTGTTTACCCTTCAACAGTTTTGGGATGGCCGCTTTATTTACCCCTTTTAACATAGCCAAAGTGAATGTGGTAGGTTTCCCACTATCAATATGATCCTTGGCTATTCTTCCTAGCGAGCCGTTGAGAAGGGCTAAACTATCCAAAAATCTTAAGTTGTTCACATCAACTTTCATAAATTTAAATCCATCCTTAGCTAATATACTATTTCACTTCCTGGTCTATCTCTCATCTCGTTTAGGATTACTCCTAAATCGTAGGAAGCGTTGTGTGAAAAAGTGTATAGGAACTTGTATGAATTTACACACTGCAAATTACATCTATCACAGTAAGCTGCTTGATAATTGTGGAATCTTACTGTGTGGTCGTGATGACGGACTTTGATTACATCTCCGTTAAAAGGTTCATCACAGAGTTCACAGGCTGTTTTTGTCTCAAATAGTGCCTGCTGTAGCTGAGACATGTGAAGTTCATAGGATACTAACCCCTTCTTGATTCGTGCCCATGACGCTTCTAGCGTGGTTATAAAGTGATTGGCCGCATCTTTACCCAAATAAGTATCTTTCTCAACAATATTCTTCTGTCTGTCAATGATGATGTACGCATACGCCACTGCATTGTGACGTGTTTCTATCATTCCCTTAGGGTTCGAGCGGTCTAACATGCACTCAAAGTCATTAAAGCACATGTGACTAGAACCATATCCCCGTCCATAGTTACGGAAAGTAATCTTCCTCTCTGGTGGGTAGAATTTGAGAGTCTGATGTACTTTGCATGTACTTTCATGGCTCTGCATGCTATCTGCTGGGAGTGATATCAAACAACAATGACAGAAGCTGTGTTGCCTTGGGATGTGCTCTGGATTGCTGCTCATATTACGTACATATTGGTTAAAATTCTTAATTAATACTAAGTGTTGAGCTTCCAACATCAGCAATGGTATGACATCTGTATATCCTCCTCTTCCTTTCCTAGCTAGTGTAATGTAGTGTCGTTGTTGTCGTCTAGCATTTTCATCTCTTTCTAGTGAATAGATGAATATACTGACTTTATTCATTTTCTCTACCTTGAGAATATCCTCAAACGTCACTGCAGAATTGACATCAGCTGGCCATTTCATGTGTCTGAGACACCAACTAGCATTCACAGATCTAGCGCGAATATTATCTAGGTGCATTCCCTTAGCTAAACATTTATAAGCTGCAACACACTGCATAAGGCAGATATCTGCCTCTCCCTCTGGATTGAAAACCAACTGCTTTCCACGCAAGCCTTCAGGATAGTCTACATGCGAGCCTAATCTTATCGGATGTTCTATCTGACCACAGTTAATGTAAAACCCGGTGAGCCGCTCAACCAAGACATTGGACCCTTCCTTCGCTTCCAGATACTGGGATATTTTCTCTGTCAATTCATCAGGCCAAAAATCAATAAGAGTTTCTACTTCCTCTAGAGTAATTCTTTGCCCCTCACCTCGTATGGGAAAGCCGTCGTTATTTATAGGATCCAATAGATTATCCTCACCGTCTTGTTGTACATTTAAATTTCTCACAATTAGAGTGATGTCTGGGTAAATTAGGAGGAATGGGTGTCGTGGAGAGAAGAGGGCGCGTATCTCATTAACGAAAAAATCCCTGTATGTTCTCAGATATACTCCTGGGGAGGTGTTAACATGTTCTGGTATGGAGAATGAAAGCCGGACATAGGTGCCGTTATAGTTATCAATTCGATCCAGCAGCTGAGGTTGAATTTCTAGGGCAGGTGGAGGAGAGGGCGAGAGAGGTGGAGGGGGTGAAGGGATGGGGCTGGGAGGGGTGGGGGGTGGTGATAACCCCCCTCCGAGATGAATGGGTGAGACCGCTGGCTCAGCTACTACGCCAGACGGTGCTAACAAGTCAGAATTGACAGACGCTGGCGGGTCAAGGTCACAGTCTGCTGAGCTGTCGTCTGAGTCACTGTCTGAGATGAAAATGGTACGATTCTCACCACTGTTGCTGCTGCTGGTGCTGGTGCTGCTGCTGCTGCTGTTGCTGTCATAGCTGTCGCTGATTGATTGGGGTATGGGGCTGGGGGAGGAACGGGGGGTTGAGTGAGGGCGTGAACGAGACCTCCTCCCCTCCCTGTGAGAGCCGGAAGTGCTCACTGCCTGCCCTGGTGTGCCACTCTCACAACCACTGCTGCTGCAGCTGTCGCTGGATGCCAAATCTATGCACAGCGGTGTGTCGTCTGTAAAAAAAAGAAAAACATATTATCTCTAGAATGAATGAAGCATATATATCTCTAGAAAGAATGAATGCATGTATATATATATATTATGAGGTTAGGGAACAGACTAGGGGGGGATTAATATGTTTAGGAAATAGACTGAAATAAGTAGGTATTAACTTACTTATGTCCTGGTGAAGGGGTTGAGCAGGTGAGTGGGTATGAATTCGTAACATCGTGTTAACAGGAAGAGGTATGGTCTCGTAGCCCTCCATCTGGCGGCGTGGCTGAGCCTGATGAAGGGGTGGGGGGTGGCCGCGAGTGAGATGTGCACTCCTTAGCTCCGTGTGTGAGGAATGGGGTATAGGCTCGATGACGTCGATCTGTTCCCTCCATCGATTGAGGTATGGATTATAACCTGAAATGGAACAAAATGATATTCAGCACGGGTGAAGGGGAAAAATATGTTTATTATGCATGTGTTCGCTTGCAAGTGGATGAAATACAGATACGAGAAGTGTATTTTATATGCTACCTACGTTTATGTGAAGTTTCATTCCGACGATGACCTCCTCGCGGGGCGGGTGAGCAATAAGGACACTTCACGGTTTTGTAAACTGAAATTGGAAAGAACATATTTAACTGTGTGGAATGTAATAGATCGAATGAGATAATATTCTCACACTATAGTAGTTTACACGCGATATTTCACCTGTGGATGCCATAAAATGAACTGTGGAATATTAAATATGAATAACACTCACGATTATCACAGAAAATCTGCTGACATCGCTTGCATTTGATGTCGTAATGTCCTAGGGGCGGTTTTTCACAGCTAGCGCATTGCAGTCGACACAGTTGATTCGGTGATGGAATATAAAACACTCCGCATTTCATGCATGCTGTAGAGCTTCGCCTTTCCATGACATGGAGCTGTAAGACGCGTGTGTAGCGGATGAAGTCTCGCAGGGAACTGGCGGGGCGTTTGTGTGTGAGGGGAGTGAAACGACCTGGGTCAAATGAGAAGTGATTGATGGGTGACAGGTGAGGGTCTGTCTGTCTGTCGGCAGGAGTAAGTACCTCGCGCCTCCTTACCGGAATCCACAGTGTATGGGAAGTCGTCGTGGGACGAACATCAACACTCTGAAGACAAATGACCCAAGGGAATGGCCAACTTCTGCAGGAGAGTGCTCTCTCACCCCTCAACACTTGCGACTTCCTGTAGGGGGAGCTAATGGTTTGTCTAACCACATAATGGCCCAGAGCACTCTCTCCAGACGAAGGGGAAGCTCCATCCAACCCACACCCAAAACTCACATCTACACACTAACTCACGATTAAGGCTACGCAAAAACACACATACATATTCTTTTACTCATTCCTCACTCTTCCTTCTATTTTCTTACTCTATCACTTACTATACCACGTACTCTCACACTACTCCCATCTTTCCTGACTAGACACGCGCGCGCAGGGTGGGGGGCCGCACCTGCTCGCCCGCCACTCAAGTCCGCCACGCGCCAAACTTCCGGGAAATCCCCCAAAAACCCTATGTGACTAGACACCCGCGCTGCGACGACGACCTCGCGTGCCACCTGACACTCATCAACATGACCTCCCCTCTTTCATGACCACATACCCAAACACAACACGCTCACACGCGTCCGAAACGCGCCAAAAATTCCCCGAAAATCCCCCAAAAACCTGTGCGACTAGACACCTGCGCACCACCTGTCGGCTGGCACTCCATGGAGTGCCAGCTGGCAGCTGGTGCGCGCGGTCGTAGTCGTACTTTACACTACTGTAGAGGGTGGCAGTAGTGGAGGGTAGTGGTAGTGTAGGGTTGCAGTAGTGGAGGGTGGCAGTAGTGGAGGGTGGCAGTAGTGGAGGGTGGCAGTAGTGGAGGGTGGCAGTAGTGGAGGGTGGCAGTAGTGGAGGGTGGCAGTAGTGGAGGGTGGTGGTAGTGTAGGGTTGCAGTAGTGGAGGGTGGCAGTAGTGGAGGGTGGCAGTAGTGGAGGGTGGTGGTAGTGTAGGGTTGCAGTAGTGGAGGGTGGCAGTAGTGGAGGGTGGCAGTAGTGGAGGGTGGCAGTAGTGGAGGGTGGCAGTAGTGGAGGGTTGCAGTAGTGGAGGGTGGTGGTAGTGTAGGGTTGCAGTAGTGGAGGGTGGCAGTAGTGGAGGGTGGCAGTAGTGGAGGGTGGCAGTAGTGGAGGGTGGTGGTAGTGTAGGGTTGCAGTAGTGGAGGGTGGCGGTAGTGGTGGGTGGCAGTAGTGGAGGGTGGCAGTAGTGGAGGGTAGCAGTAGTGGAGGGTTGCAGTAGTGGAGGGTGGCAGTAGTGGAGGGTGGTGGTAGTGGAGGGTGGCAGTAGTGGAGGGTGGCAGTATTGGAGGGTGGCAGTATTGGAGGGTGGCAGTAGCGGAGGGTGGTAGTAGTGGAGGGTGGCAGTAGTGGAGGGTGGTGGTAGTGGAGGGTGGCAGTAGTGGAGGGTGGCAGTAGTGGAGGGTAGCAGTACTGGAGGGTGGCAGTAGTGGAGGGTGGCAGTAGTGGAGGGTTGCAGTAGTGGATGGTGGTGGTAGTGTAGGGTTGCAGTAGTGGAGGGTGGCAGTAGTGGAGGGTGGCAGTAGTGGAGGGTGGCAGTAGTGGAGGGTGGCAGTAGTGGAGGGTGGTGGTAGTGTAGGGTTGCAGTAGTGGAGGGTGGCGGTAGTGGTGGGTGGCAGCAGTGGAGGGTGGCAGCAGTGGAGGGTAGCAGTAGTGGAGGGTTGCAGTAGTGGAGGGTGGCAGTAGTGGAGGGTGGTGGTAGTGGAGGGTGGCAGTAGTGGAGGGTGGCAGTATTGGAGGGTGGCAGTATTTGAGGGTGGCAGTAGTGGAGGGTGGTAGTAGTGGAGGGTGGCAGTAGTGGAGGGTGGTGGTAGTGGAGGGTGGCAGTAGTGGAGGGTGACGGTAGTGGAGGGTGGCTGTAGTGTAGGGTGGCAGTAGTGGAGGGTGGTGGTAGTGGAGGGTGGCAGTAGTGGAGGGTGGCAGTAGTGTAGGATGGCAGTAGTAAAGGGTGGTGGTAGTGGAGGGTAGCAGTAGTGGAGGGTAGCAGTAGTGGAGGGTGGCAGTAGTGGAAGGTGACAGTAGTGGAGGGTAGCAGTAGTGGAGGGTTGCAGTAGTGGAGGGTGACTGTAGTGAAGGGTGGCAGTAGTGGAGGGTGGCAGTAGTGGAGGGTGACGGTAGTGGAGGGAGGCAGTAGTGGAGGGTGGCGGTAGTGGAGGGTGGCGGTAGTGGAGGGTGGCAGTAGTGGAGGGTGGCAGTATTGGAGGGTGGCAGTATTGGAGGGTGGCAGTAGTGGAGGGTGGTAGTAGTGGAGAGAAGCAGTAGTGGAGGGTGGTGGTAGTAGAGGGTGGCAGAAGTGGAGGGTGGCAGTAGTGGAGGTTGGTGGTTGTGGAGGGTGGCAGTAGTGGAGGGGTGGTGGTAGTGGAGGGTGGTGGTAGTGGAGGGTGGTGGTAGCAGAGGGTGGCAGTAGTGAAGGGTGGTGGTAGTGGAGGGTGGCAGTAGTGGAGGGTGGTGGTAGTGGAGGGTGGTGGTAGTGGAGGGTGGCAGTAGAGGAGGGTGGCAGTAGTGGAGGGTGGCAGTAGTGGAGGGTGGTGGTAGTAGAGGGTGGCAGAAGTGGAGGGTGGCAGTAGTGGAGGTTGGTGGTTGTGGAGGGTGGCAGTAGTGGAGGGGTGGTGGTAGTGGAGGGTGGTGGTAGTGGAGGGTGGTGGTAGCAGAGGGTGGCAGTAGTGAAGGGTGGTGGTAGTGGAGGGTGGCAGTAGAGGAGGGTGGCAGTAGTGGAGGGTGGCAGTAGTAGAGGGTGGCAGTAGTGGAGGGTGGCAGTAGAGGAGGGTAGTGGTAGTGGAGGGTGGCAGTAGTGGAGGGTGGCAGTAGTTGAGGGTGGCAGTAGTGGAGGGTGGCAGTAGTGGAGGGTGGCAGTAGTGGAGGGTGGCAGTAGTGGAGGGTGGCAGTAGTGGAGGGTGGTGGTAGTGGAGGGTGGTGGTAGTGGAGGGTGGCAGTAGTGGAGGGTGGCAGTAGTGGAGGGTGGTGGTAGTGGAGGGTGGCATTAGTGGAGGGTAGCAGTAGTGGAGAGTGGCAGTAGAGGAGGGTGGTGGTAGTGGAGGGTGGCAGTAGTGGAATGTGGTGGTAGTGGAGGGTGGCAGTAGTGGAGGGTGGCAGTAGTGGAGGGTGGCTGTAGTGGAGGGTGGTGGTAGTGGAGAGTGGCAGTAGTGTAGGGTGGTGGTAGGGAGGGTGGCGGTAGTGGAGGGTGGCGGTAGTGGTGGGTTGCAGTAGTGGAGGGTGGCAGTAGTGTAGGGTGATGGTAGTGGAGCGTGGTGGTTGTGGAGGGTGGCAGTAGTGGAGGGTGGTGGAAGTGGAGGATGGCAGTATTAGATGGAGGCAGTAGTGGAGGGTGGTAATAGTGGAGGGTGGCATTAGTGGAAGGTGGCAGTAGTAGAGAGCGGTGGTAGTGGAGGGTGGCAGTAGTGGAGGGTGGTGGTAGTGGAGGGTGGTGGTAGTGGAGAGTTGCAGTACTGGAGGGTGGTGGTAGTGGAGGGTGGTGGTAGTGGAGGGTGGCAGTAGTGGAGGGTGGTGATAGTGGAGGGTGGCAGTAGTGGAAGTTGGCAGTAGTGGAGGGTGGCAGTAGTGGGGGGTGGCAGTATTGGAGGGTGGCGGTAGTGGAGGGTGGCAGTAGTGGAGGGTGGCAGTAGTGGAGGGTGGTGGTAGTGGAGGGTGGCAGTAGTGGAGGGTGACGGTAGTGGAGGGTGACGGTAGTGGAGGGTGGCAGTAGTGGAGGGTGGCAGCAGTGTAGGGAGGCAGTAGTGTAGGGTGGCAGTAGAGGAGGGTGGCAGTAGTGGAGGGTGGCAGTAGTGGAGGGTGACGGTAGTGGAGGGTGGCAGTAGTGGAGGGTGGCAGTAGTGGAGGGTGGCAGTAGTGGGGGGTGGCAGTAGTGGAGGGTGACGGTAGTGGAGGGTGGTAGTAGAGGAGGGTGGCAGTAGTGGAGGGTGGCAGTAGTGGAGGGTGGTGGTAGTGGAGGGTGGCAGTAGTGGAGGGTGGCTGTAGTGGAGGGTGGCGGTAGTGGAGGGTGGCAGTAGTGGAGGGTGGCAGTAGTGGAGGGTGGCAGTAGTGGAGGGTGGCAGTAGTGGAGGGTGACGGTAGTGGAGGGTGGCAGTAGAGGAGGGTGGCAGTAGTGGAGGGTGGCAGTAGTGGAGGGTGGTGGTAGTGGAGGGTGGCAGTAGTGGAGGGTGGCAGTAGTGGAGGGTGGCAGTAGTGGAGGGTGGCGGTAGTGGAGGGTGGCAGTAGTGGAGGGTGGCAGTAGTGGAGGGTGGCGGTAGTGGAGGGTGGCAGTAGTGGAGGGTGGCAGTAGAGGAGGGTTGCAGTAGTGGAGGGTGGCAGTAGTGGAGGGTGGTGGTAGTGGAGGGTGGCAGTAGTGGAGGGTGGCAGTATTGGAGGGTGGCAGTATTGGAGGGTGGCAGTAGTGGAGGGTGGTAGTAGTGGAGGGTGGCAGTAGTGGAGGGTGGTGGTAGTGGAGGGTGGCAGTATTGGAGGGTGACGGTAGTGGAGGGTGGCTGTAGTGTAGGGTGGCAGTAGTGGAGGGTGGTGGTAGTGGAGGGTGGCAGTAGTAGAGGGTGGCAGTAGTGTAGGATGGCAGTAGTAAAGGGTGGTGGTAGTGGAGGGTAGGAGTAGTGGAGGGTGGCAGTAGTGGAGGGTGACAGTAGTGGAGGGTAGCAGTAGTGGAGGGTTGCAGTAGTGGAGGGTGACGGTAGTGGAGGGTGGCAGTAGTGGAGGGTGGCAGTAGTGGAGGGTGGCAGTAGTGGAGGGTGGCAGTATTGGAGGGTGGCAGTAGTGGAGGGTAGCAGTAGTGGAGGGTGGTAGTAGTGGAGGGTGGCAGTAGTGGAGGGTGGTGGTAGTGGAGGGTGGCAGTAGTGGAGGGTGGCAGTAGTGGAGGGTGGCAGTAGTGTAGGGTGGCAGTAGTGGAGGGTGGTGGTAGTGGAGGGTGGTGGTAGTGTAGGGTGGTGGTAGTGTAGGATGGCAGTAGTGGAGGGTGGTGGTAGTGGAGGGTGGCAGTAGTGGAGGGTGGCAGTAGTGGAGGGTGGCAGTAGTGGAGGGTGACGGTAGTGGAGGGAGGCAGTAGTGGAGGGTGGCAGTAGTGGAGGGTGGCAGTAGTGTAGGATGGCAGTAGTAAAGGGTGGTGGTAGTGGAGGGTGGCAGTAGTGGAGGGTGGTGGTAATGGAGGGTGGCAGTAGTGGAGGGTGACGGTAGTGGAGGGTGGCTGTAGTGGAGGGTGGCAGTAGTGGAGGGTGGTGGTAGTGGAGGGTGGCAGTAGTGGAGGGTGGTGGTAGTGGAGGGTGGTGGTATTGGAGGGTGGAAGCAGTGGAGGGTGGCAGTAGTGTAGTCTGGTGGTAGTGGGGGATGGCAGTAGTGGAGGGTTGCAGTAGTGGAGGGTTGCGGTAGTGGAGGGTGGCAGTAGTGTAGGGTGGCAGTAGTGGAGGATGGCAGTAGTGGGGGATGGCAGTAGTGGAGGGTGGCAGTAGTGGAGGGTGGCGGTAGTGGAGGATGGCAGGAGTGGAGGGTGGTGGTAGTGTAGGGTGGCAGTAGTGGAGGGTGGCAGTAGTGGAGGGTGGCGGTAGTGGAGGATGGCAGTAGTGGAGGGTGGTGGTAGTGTAGGGTGGCAGTAGTGGAGGGTGGTGGTAGTGGAGGGTGGCAGTAGTGGTGGGTGGTGGTAGTGGAGGGTGGCAGTAGTGGTGGGTGTCAGTAGTGGAGGGTGGTGGTAGTGGCGGGTGGCAGTAGTGGAGGGTTGCAGTAGTGGAGGGTTGCAGTAGTGGAGGGTGGAAGCAGTGGAGGGTGGCAGTAGTGGAGGGTGGCAGTAGTGGAGGGTGGTGGTAGTGGAGGGTGGCAGTAGTGGAGGGTTGCAGTAGTGGAGGGTGGAAGCAGTGGAGGGTGGCAGTAGTGGAGGATGGCAGTAGTGGGGGATGGCAGTAGTGGAGGGTGGCAGTAGTGGAGGGTGGCGGTAGTGGAGGATGGCAGTAGTGGAGGGTGGCAGTAGTGACGGGTGGCAGAAGTGGAGGGTGGCGGTAGTGGAGGGTAGCAATAGTGGAGGGTGGTGGTAGAGGAGGGTGGCGGTTGTGGAGGGTGGTGGTAGTGGAGGGTGGCAGTAGTGGTGGGTGGTAGTAGAGGAGGGTTGTGGTAGTGGAGGGTGGTGGTAGTGGAGGATGGCAGTAGTGAAGGGTGGTGGTAGTGGTGGGTGGCAGTAGTGGAGGGTGATGGTAGTGGAGGGTGGCAATAGTGGAGGGTGGCAGTAGTGGAGGGTGGCAGTAGTGGAGGGTGGCAGTAGTGGGGGGTGGCAGTAGTGGAGGGTGACGGTAGTGGAGGGTGGCAGTAGAGGAGGGTGGCAGTAGTGGAGGGTGGCAGTAGTGGAGGGTGGTGGTAGTGGAGGGTGGCAGTAGTGGAGGGTGGCAGTAGTGGAGGGTGGCAGTAGTGGAGGGTGGCGGTAGTGGAGGGTGGCAGTAGTGGAGGGTGGCAGTAGTGGAGGGTGGCGGTAGTGGAGGGTGGCAGTAGTGGAGGGTGGCAGTAGAGGAGGGTTGCAGTAGTGGAGGGTGGCAGTAGTGGAGGGTGGTGGTAGTGGAGGATGGCAGTAGTGGAGGGTGGCAGTAGTGGAGGGTGACGATATGGAGGGTGGCAGTAGTGGAGGGTGGCAGTAGTGGAGGGTGGCAGTAGTGGGGGGTGGCAGTAGTGGAGGGTGACGGTAGTCGAGGGTGGTAGTAGAGGAGGGTGGCAGTAGTGGAGGGTGGCAGTAGTGGAGGGTGGTGGTAGTGGAGGGTGGCAGTAGTGGAGGGTGGCTGTAGTGGAGGGTGGCGGTAGTGGAGGGTGGTGATAGTGGAGGGTGGCAGTAGTGGAGGGTGGCAGTAGTGGAGGGTGGCAGTAGTGGGGGGTGGCAGTAGTGGAGGGTGACGGTAGTGGAGGGTGGCAGTAGAGGAGGGTGGCAGTAGTGGAGGGTGGCAGTAGTGGAGGGTGGTGGTAGTGGAGGGTGGCAGTAGTGGAGGGTGGCAGTAGTGGAGGGTGGCAGTAGTGGAGGGTGGCGGTAGTGGAGGGTGGCAGTAGTGGAGGGTGGCAGTAGTGGAGGGTGGCGGTAGTGGAGGGTGGCAGTAGTGGAGGGTGGCAGTAGAGGAGGGTTGCAGTAGTGGAGGGTGGCAGTAGTGGAGGGTGGTGGTAGTGGAGGGTGGCAGTAGTGGAGGGTGGCAGTATTGGAGGGTGGAAGTATTGGAGGGTGGCAGTAGTGGAGGGTGGTAGTAGTGGAGGGTGGCAGTAGTGGAGGGTGGTGGTAGTGGAGGGTGGCAGTATTGGAGGGTGACGGTAGTGGAGGGTGGCTGTAGTGTAGGGTGGCAGTAGTGGAGGGTGGTGGTAGTGGAGGGTGGCAGTAGTAGAGGGTGGCAGTAGTGTAGGATGGCAGTAGTAAAGGGTGGTGGTAGTGGAGGGTAGGAGTAGTGGAGGGTGGCAGTAGTGGAGGGTGACAGTAGTGGAGGGTAGCAGTAGTGGAGGGTTGCAGTAGTGGAGGGTGACGGTAGTGGAGGGAGGCAGTAGTGGAGGGTGGCGGTAGTGGAGGGTGGCAGTAGTGGAGGGTGGCAGTATTGGAGGGTGGCAGTATTGGAGGGTGGCAGTAGTGGAGGGTGGTAGTAGTGGAGGGTGGCAGTAGTGGAGGGTGGTGGTAGTGGAGGGTGGCAGTAGTGGAGGGTGACGGTAGTGGAGGGTGGCTGTAGTGTAGGGTGGCAGTAGTGGAGGGTGGTGGTAGTGGAGGGTGGTGGTAGTGTAGGGTGGTGGTAGTGTAGGGTGACAGTAGTGTAGGGTGGCAGTAGTGGAGGGTGGTGGTAGTGGAGGGTGGCAGTAGTGGAGGGTGGCAGTAGTGGAGGGTGGCAGTAGTGGAGGGTGACGGTAGTGGAGGGAGGCAGTAGTGGAGGGTGGCAGTAGTGGAGGGTGGCAGTAGTGTAGGATGGCAGTAGTAAAGGGTGGTGGTAGTGGAGGGTGGCAGTAGTGGAGGGTGGTGGTAATGGAGGGTGGCAGTAGTGGAGGGTGACGGTAGTGGAGGGTGGCTGTAGTGGAGGGTGGCAGTAGTGGAGGGTGGTGGTAGTGGAGGGTGGCAGTAGTGGAGGGTGGTGGTAGTGGAGGGTGGTGGTATTGGAGGGTGGAAGCAGTGGAGGGTGGCAGTAGTGTAGTCTGGTGGTAGTGGGGGATGGCAGTAGTGGAGGGTTGCAGTAGTGGAGGGTTGCGGTAGTGGAGGGTGGCAGTAGTGTAGGGTGGCAGTAGTGGAGGATGGCAGTAGTGGGGGATGGCAGTAGTGGAGGGTGGCAGTAGTGGAGGGTGGCGGTAGTGGAGGATGGCAGTAGTGGAGGGTGGTGGTAGTGTAGGGTGGCAGTAGTGGAGGGTGGCAGTAGTGTAGGGTGGCGGTAGTGGAGGATGGCAGTAGTGGAGGGTGGTGGTAGTGTAGGGTGGCAGTAGTGGAGGGTGGTGGTAGTGGAGGGTGGCAGTAGTGGTGGGTGGTGGTAGTGGAGGGTGGCAGTAGTGGTGGGTGTCAGTAGTGGAGGGTGGTGGTAGTGGAGGGTGGCAGTAGTGGAGGGTTGCAGTAGTGGAGGGTTGCAGTAGTGGAGGGTGGAAGCAGTGGAGGGTGGCAGTAGTGGAGGGTGGCAGTAGTGGAGGGTGGTGGTAGTGGAGGGTGGCAGTAGTGGAGGGTTGCAGTAGTGGAGGGTGGAAGCAGTGGAGGGTGGCAGTAGTGGAGGATGGCAGTAGTGGGGGATGGCAGTAGTGGAGGGTGGCAGTAGTGGAGGGTGGCGGTAGTGGAGGATGGCAGTAGTGGAGGGTGGCAGTAGTGACGGGTGGCAGTAGTGGAGGGTGGCGGTAGTGGAGGGTAGCAATAGTGGAGGGTGGTGGTAGAGGAGGGTGGGGGTTGTGGAGGGTGGTGGTAGTGGAGGGTGGCAGTAGTGGTGGGTGGTAGTAGAGGAGGGTTGTGGTAGTGGAGGGTGGTGGTAGTGGAGGATGGCAGTAGTGAAGGGTGGTGGTAGTGGTGGGTGGCAGTAGTGGAGGGTGATGGTAGTGGAGGGTGGCAATAGTGGAGGGTGGCAGTAGTGGAGAGTGGTGGTAGTGGAGGGTGGCGGTAGTGGAGGGTGGTGGTAGTGGAGGGTGGCAGTAGTGGAGGGTGGCTGTAGTGGAAAGTGGCAGTAGTGGAGGGTGGCAGTAGTGGAGGGTGGCAGTAGTGGAGGGTGGTGGTAGTGTAGGGTTGCAGTAGTGGAGGGTGGCAGTAGTGGAGGGTGGCAGTAGTGGAGGGTGGCAGTAGTGGAGGGTGGCAGTAGTGGAGGGTGGCAGTAGTGGAGGGTGGTGGTAGTGTAGGGTTGCAGTAGTGGAGGGTGGTGGTAGTGGAGGGTGGCAGTAGTGGAGGGTGGCAGTAGTGGAGGGTAGCAGTAGTGGAGGGTTGCAGTAGTGGAGGGTGGCAGTAGTAGAGGGTGGTGGTAGTGGAGGGTGGCAGTAGTGGAGGGTGGCAGTATTGGAGGGTGGCAGTATTGGAGGGTGGCAGTAGTGGAGGGTGGTAGTAGTGGAGGGTGGCAGTAGTGGAGGGTGGTGGTAGTGGAGGGTGGCAGTAGTGGAGGGTGGTGGTAGTGGAGGGTGGCAGTAGTGGAGGGGTGGCAGTAGTGTAGGATGGCAGTAGTAAAGGGTGGTGGTAGTGGAGGGTAGCAGTAGTGGAGGGTGGCAGTAGTGGAGGGTGACAGTAGTGGAGGGTAGCAGTAGTGGAGGGTTGCAGTAGTGGAGGGTGACTGTAGTGGAGGGTGGCAGTAGTGGAGGGTGGCAGTATTGAAGGGTGGCAGTATTGGAGGGTGGCAGTAGTGGAGGGTGGTAGTAGTGGAGGGTGGCAGTAGTGGAGGGTGGTGGTAGTGGAGGGTGGCAGTAGTGGAGGGTGACGGTAGTGGAGGGTGGCTGTAGTGTAGGGTGGCAGTAGTGGAGGGTGGTGGTAGTGGAGGGTGGTGGTAGTGTAGGGTGGTGGTAGTGTAGGGTGACAGTAGTGTAGGGTGGCAGTAGTGGAGGGTGGTGGTTGTGGAGGGTGGCGGTAGTGTAGGGTGGCAGTACTGGAGGGTGGTGGTAGTGGAGGGTGGTGGTAGTGTAGGGTGGTGGTAGTGTAGGGTGACAGTAGTGTAGGGTGGCAGTAGTGGAGGGTGGTGGTAGTGGAGGGTGGCAGTAGTGGAGGGTGGCAGTAGTGGAGGGTGGCAGTAGTGGAGGGTGACGGTAGTGGAGGGAGGCAGTAGTGGAGGGTGGCAGTAGTGGAGGGTGGCAGTAGTGTAGGATGGCAGTAGTAAAGGGTGGTGGTAGTGGAGGGTGGCAGTAGTGGAGGGTGGTGGTAATGGAGGGTGGCAGTAGTGGAGGGTGACGGTAGTGGAGGGTGGCTGTAGTGGAGGGTGGCAGTAGTGGAGGCTGGAGGTAGTGGAGGGTGGCAGTAGTGGAGGGTGGTGGTAGTGGAGGGTGGTGGTTTTGGAGGGTGGAAGCAATGGAGGGTGGCAGTAGTGTAGTCTGGTGGTAGTGTAGGGTGGCAGAAGTGGTGGTTGGGGATAGTGGAGGGTGGCAGTAGTGGAGGGTGGCAGTAGTGGAGGATGGCAGTAGTGGGGGATGGCAGTAGTGGAGGGTGGCAGTAGTGGAGGGTGGCGGTAGTGGAGGATGGCAGTAGTGGAGGGTGGTGGTAGTGTAGGGTGGCAGTAGTGGAGGGTGGTGGTAGTGGAGGGTGGCAGTAGTGGTGGGTGGTGGTAGTGGAGGGTGGCAGTAGTGGTGGGTGTCAGTAGTGGAGGGTGGTGGTAGTGGAGGGTGGCAGTAGTGGAGGGTTGCAGTAGTGGAGGGTTGCGGTAGTGGAGGGTGGAAGCAGTGGAGGGTGGCAGTAGTGGAGGGTGGCAGTAGTGGAGGGTGGTGGTAGTGGAGGGTGGCAGTAGTGGAGGGTGGTGGTAGTGGAGGGTGGCAGTAGTGGAGGGTAGCAGTATTGGAGGGTGGAAGCAGTGGAGGGTGGCAGTAGTGGAGGATGGCAGTAGTGGGGGATGGCAGTAGTGGAGGGTGGCAGTAGTGGAGGGTGGAGGTAGTGGAGGGTGGCAGTAGTGGAGGGTGGTGGTAGTGGAGGGTGGTGGTATTGGAGGGTGGAAGCAGTGGAGGGTGGCAGTAGTGTAGTCTGGTGGTAGTGTAGGGTGGCAGAAGTGGTGGTTGGGGATAGTGGAGGGTGGCAGTAGTGGAGGGTGGCAGTAGTGGAGGATGGCAGTAGTGGGGGATGGCAGTAGTGGAGGGTGGCAGTAGTGGAGGGTGGCGGTAGTGGAGGATGGCAGTAGTGGAGGGTGGTGGTAGTGTAGGGTGGCAGTAGTGGAGGGTGGTGGTAGTGGAGGGTGGCAGTAGTGGTGGGTGGTGGTAGTGGAGGGTGGCAGTAGTGGTGGGTGTCAGTAGTGGAGGGTGGTGGTAGTGGAGGGTGGCAGTAGTGGAGGGTTGCAGTAGTGGAGGGTTGCAGTAGTGGAGGGTGGAAGCAGTGGAGGGTGGCAGTAGTGGAGGGTGGCAGTAGTGGAGGGTGGTGGTAGTGGAGGGTGGCAGTAGTGAAGCGTGTGGTAGTGGAGGGTGGCAGTAGTGGAGGGTGGCAGTAGTGGAGGGTGGCAGTAGTGGAGGGTGGCAGTAGTGGAGGGTGGCAGTAGTGGAGGGTGGTGGTAGTGTAGGGTTGCAGTAGTGGAGGGTGGTGGTAGTGGAGGGTGGCAGTAGTGGAGGGTGGCAGTATTGGAGGGTGGCAGTATTGGAGGGTGGCAGTAGTGGAGGGTGGTAGTAGTGGAGGGTGGCAGTAGTGGAGGGTGGTGGTAGTGGAGGGTGGTAGTAGTGGAGGGTGGTGGTAGTGGAGGGTGGCAGTAGTGGAGGGGTGGCAGTAGTGTAGGATGGCAGTAGTAAAGGGTGGTGGTAGTGGAGGGTAGCAGTAGTGGAGGGTGGCAGTAGTGGAGGGTGACAGTAGTGGAGGGCAGCAGTAGTGGAGGGTTGCAGTAGTGGAGGGTGACTGTAGTGGAGGGTGGCAGTAGTGGAGGGTGGCAGTAGTGGAGGGTGACGGTAGTGGAGGGAGGCAGTAGTGGAGGGTGGCGGTAGTGGAGGGTGGCGGTAGTGGAGGGTGGCAGTAGTGGAGGGTGGCAGTATTGAAGGGTGGCAGTATTGGAGGGTGGCAGTAGTGGAGGGTGGTAGTAGTGGAGGGTGGCAGTAGTGGAGGGTGGTGGTAGTGGAGGGTGGCAGTAGTGGAGGGTGACGGTAGTGGAGGGTGGCTGTAGTGTAGGGTGGCAGTAGTGGAGGGTGGTGGTAGTGGAGGGTGGTGGTAGTGTAGGGTGGTGGTAGTGTAGGGTGACAGTAGTGTAGGGTGGCAGTAGTGGAGGGTGGTGGTTGTGGAGGGTGGCGGTAGTGTAGGGTGGCAGTACTGGAGGGTGGTGGTAGTGGAGGGTGGTGGTAGTGTAGGGTGGTGGTAGTGTAGGGTGACAGTAGTGTAGGGTGGCAGTAGTGGAGGGTGGTGGTAGTGGAGGGTGGCAGTAGTGGAGGGTGGCAGTAGTGGAGGGTGGCAGTAGTGGAGGGTGACGGTAGTGGAGGGAGGCAGTAGTGGAGGGTGGCAGTAGTGGAGGGTGGCAGTAGTGTAGGATGGCAGTAGTAAAGGGTGGTGGTAGTGGAGGGTGGCAGTAGTGGAGGGTGGTGGTAATGGAGGGTGGCAGTAGTGGAGGGTGACGGTAGTGGAGGGTGGCTGTAGTGGAGGGTGGCAGTAGTGGAGGCTGGAGGTAGTGGAGGGTGGCAGTAGTGGAGGGTGGTGGTAGTGGAGGGTGGTGGTATTGGAGGGTGGAAGCAGTGGAGGGTGGCAGTAGTGTAGTCTGGTGGTAGTATAGGGTGGCAGAAGTGGTGGTTGGGGATAGTGGAGGGTGGCAGTAGTGGAGGGTGGCAGTAGTGGAGGATGGCAGTAGTGGGGGATGGCAGTAGTGGAGGGTGGCAGTAGTGGAGGGTGGCGGTAGTGGAGGATGGCAGTAGTGGAGGGTGGTGGTAGTGTAGGGTGGCAGTAGTGGAGGGTGGTGGTAGTGGAGGGTGGCAGTAGTGGTGGGTGGTGGTAGTGGAGGGTGGCAGTAGTGGTGGGTGTCAGTAGTGGAGGGTGGTGGTAGTGGAGGGTGGCAGTAGTGGAGGGTTACAGTAGTGGAGGGTTGCAGTAGTGGAGGGTGGAAGCAGTGGAGGGTGGCAGTAGTGGAGGGTGGCAGTAGTGGAGGGTGGTGGTAGTGGAGGGTGGCAGTAGTGGAGGGTGGTGGTTGTGGAGGGTGGCAGTAGTGGAGGGTTGCAGTAGTGGAGGGTGGAAGCAGTGGAGGGTGGCAGTAGTGGAGGATGGCAGTAGTGGGGGATGTCAGTAGTGGAGGGTGGCAGTAGTGGAGGGTGGAGGTAGTGGAGGGTGGCAGTAGTGGAGGGTGGTGGTAGTGGAGGGTGGTGGTATTGGAGGGTGGAAGCAGTGGAGGGTGGCAGTAGTGTAGTCTGGTGGTAGTGTAGGGTGGCAGAAGTGGTGGTTGGGGATAGTGGAGGATGGCAGTAGTGGAGGGTGGCAGTAGTGGAGGATGGCAGTAGTGGGGGATGGCAGTAGTGGAGGGTGGCAGTAGTGGAGGGTGGCGGTAGTGGAGGATGGCAGTAGTGGAGGGTGGTGGTAGTGTAGGGTGGCAGTAGTGGAGGGTGGTGGTAGTGGAGGGTGGCAGTAGTGGTGGGTGGTGGTAGTGGAGGGTGGCAGTAGTGGTGGGTGTCAGTAGTGGAGGGTGGTGGTAGTGGAGGGTGGCAGTAGTGGAGGGTTGCAGTAGTGGAGGGTTGCAGTAGTGGAGGGTGGAAGCAGTGGAGGGTGGCAGTAGTGGAGGGTGGCAGTAGTGGAGGGTGGTGGTAGTGGAGGGTGGCAGTAGTGGAGGGTGTGGTAGTGGAGGGTGGCAGTAGTGGAGGGTTGCAGTAGTGGAGGGTGGAAGCAGTGGAGGGTGGCAGTAGTGGAGGATGGCAGTAGTGGGGGATGGCAGTAGAGGAGGGTGGCAGTAGTGGAGGGTGGCGGTAGTGGAGGATAACAGTAGTGGAGGGTGGCAGTAGTGACGGGTGGCAGTAGTGGAGGGTAGCGGTAGTGGAGGGTAGCAATAGTGGAGGGTGGTGGTAGTGGAGGGTGGCAGTAGTGGAGGGTGGCAGTAGTGGAGGGTGGCAGTAGTGGAGGGTGACGGTAGTGGAGGGAGGCAGTAGTGGAGGGTGGCAGTAGTGGAGGGTGGCAGTAGTGTAGGATGGCAGTAGTAAAGGGTGGTGGTCGTGGAGGGTGGCAGTAGTGGAGGGTGGTGGTAATGGAGGGTGGCAGTAGTGGAGGGTGACGGTAGTGGAGGGTGGCTGTAGTGGAGGGTGGCAGTAGTGGAGGCTGGAGGTAGTGGAGGGTGGCAGTAGTGGAGGGTGGTGGTAGTGGAGGGTGGTGGTATTGGAGGGTGGAAGCAGTGGAGGGTGGCAGTAGTGTAGTCTGGTGGTAGTGTAGGGTGGCAGAAGTTTTGGTTGGGGATAGTGGAGGGTGGCAGTAGTGGAGGGTGGCAGTAGTGGAGGATGGCAGTAGTGGGGGATGGCAGTAGTGGAGGGTGGCAGTAGTGGAGGGTGGCGGTAGTGGAGGAAGGCAGTAGTGGAGGGTGGTGGTAGTGTAGGGTGGCAGTAGTGGAGAGTGGTGGTAGTGGAGGGTGGCAGTAGTGGTGGGTGGTGGTAGTGGAGGGTGGCAGTAGTGGTGGGTGTCAGTAGTGGAGGGTGGTGGTAGTGGAGGGTGGCAGTAGTGGAGGGTTGCAGTAGTGGAGGGTTGCAGTAGTGGAGGGTGGAAGCAGTGGAGGGTGGCAGTAGTGGAGGGTGGCAGTAGTGGAGGGTGGTGGTAGTGGAGGGTGGCAGTAGTGGAGGGTGGTGGTAGTGGAGGGTGGCAGTAGTGGAGGGTTGCAGTAGTGGAGGGTGGAAGCAGTGGAGGGTGGCAGTAGTGGAGGATGGCAGTAGTGGGGGATGGCAGTAGTGGAGGGTGGCAGTAGTGGAGGGTGGAGGTAGTGGAGGGTGGCAGTAGTGGAGGGTGGTGGTAGTGGAGGGTGGTGGTATTGGAGGGTGGAAGCAGTGGAGGGTGGCAGTAGTGTAGTCTGGTGGTAGTGTAGGGTGGCAGAAGTGGTGGTTGGGGATAGTGGAGGGTGGCAGTAGTGGAGGGTGGCAGTAGTGGAGGATGGCAGTAGTGGGGGATGGCAGTAGTGGAGGGTGGCAGTAGTGGAGGGTGGCGGTAGTGGAGGATGGCAGTAGTGGAGGGTGGTGGTAGTGTAGGGTGGCAGTAGTGGAGGGTGGTGGTAGTGGAGGGTGGCAGTAGTGGTGGGTGGCAGTAGTGGTGGGTGTCAGTAGTGGAGTGTGGTGGTAGTGGAGGGTGGCAGTAGTGGAGGGTTGCAGTAGTGGCGCCCAGCAAACAATTTTAGGTTGCCACAACATATCTGGAAAGTATTTGAAAGTATTGGAAACGTTTGTTTTATCGTATCAGATACGATATTGTGTGTGGACTTAAATAGGTTTCCAAAACTTATAACCAAGACATATGTATCTAACACTAATTTGAGATGTTGTGGCAACTTACACTCCTAACATGAGTCATTCATAATCCATTCATACACCAATATGAATCTCTTGTGAAAGGTTTGAGCCTTATCTGAACCATTTTCACATCTTTGTGTTTAAAGTTAAATTTCTTGAAAATAAAAAATATTTATTTTTAAATATATTTAAATATTTTAAATATTTTAAATAATAATTTTTTTATATTATATTAGTGTTTTCAATTTAAATATTAAAACCAATTTAAGGGTAAAAAAATCAAATAATTTATATTTCTTATATTATTTACTAACAAATCAGCAAAAATACAAAAACATATGACCTATATAATTATATATATAATATATATATAAATAATTTATATAATATATATATATATATATATATATATATATATATATATATATATATATATATATATATATATATATATATATATATATTAGTGTAATACATAAGAATGTAGTGTAATAGTATATATATTATATATATATATATTTATATATAAATAATATATTTATATATAAATAATATATTTATATATAAATAATATATTTATATATAAATAATATATATATATATAAATAATATATATATATATAAATAATATATATATATATAAATAATATATATATATAAATAATATATATATGATAACCATCTTTGTAACCTATATGTAACTCCCTCTTTGTAACAAAGTTCAAATAAAGCAAATATATGTGTACATACAAAAGAATGGGGGTGGTAGAAGATAATATTAGTGTTTAGTGAGTGACCACAAGGTCTCCTCTGAATACTTTTTATTTTCTTCTCCTATGCTATGGGTCCCCACATTGGCACCAGAGGTCTTCCTCACAAACTTTTTATATAATATATATATATATAAATATTATATATATAAAGGTAAAACTAGCTAGTTATACGTAGATATATGATAACTAACCAACCCTACCAAACCTAACCTAATATATATATATATAAATATATATATATATATAAATATATATATATATATATATAAATATATATATATATAAATATATATATATATAAATATATATATATATAAATATATATATATATAAATATATATATATATATATAAATATATATATATAAATATATATATATAAATATATATATATATATAAATATATATATATATATAAATATATATATAAATATATATATATATATATATAAATATATATATAAATATATATATATATATATAAATATATATATAAATATATATATATATATAAATATATATATAAATATATATATATATATATAAATATATATATAAATATATATATGTCGTACCTAGTAGCCAGAACGCACTTCTATGCCTACTATGCAAGGCCCGATTTGCCTAATAAGCCAAGTTTTCATGAAATAATTGTTTTTCGACTACCTAACCTACCTAACCTAACCTAACCTAACCTATAAAGATAGGTTAGGTTAGGTTAGGTAGGGTTGGTTAGGTTCGGTCATATATCTACGTTAATTTTAACTCCACTAAAAAAAATTGACCTCATACATAATGAAATGGATAGCTTTATCATTTCATAAGAAAAAAATTAGAGAAAATATATTAATTCAGGAAAACTTGGCTTATTAGGCAAATTGGGCCTTGAATAGTAGGCCAAAAAGTGCGTTCTGGCTACTAGGTACGACATATATAAATATATATATATATAAATATATATATAAATATATATATAAATATATATATATATATATATATAGGTTATATATATATATATATATGTATATATATATATATATATATATATATATATATATATATATATATATATATATATATATATATATATATATATATATATATATATATATTATTAATGATATATATACATATATACACACAGAAACAAAGATTCTTCTATATAGATATTAGAGAAGATTCAGTGGTATGCCATGCACCAGGCTCTCCGCTGTTTTCATTATTCGTCATATCCGACTCTGCTATGTGATGCACATGTATTCTTGCTTCACCACCCTGTAATGAAATATTGTTTGTTACTAATTGTTTTCAATAATACATTATTTTATTATATAATATTTAATTTATTAATTAAAAACCCTTTCCATATTATAGAAAAAAACTAAAACAAGAATCTATATAAAACTATAGAATAGAATAGACTAATAGAATAGAATATATATATCATATATATATTTATATAAATAAATATATATATATATAAATATATGTATATATATTTATATATATATATATATATATATATTATTATATCCTGTATTATTCCAGCCCATTATTAGAAATAGTAGCCACCTCTTATTTTGGTTTTCTTTCATTATTAGTGCTCAGAAAATTAAATATATCTACATATTTAGTCAAAATCAATTACATTATTTTATCTTATTCATAGCATAAATGTTCACAAAGATTACTAAAAAGAGATTGAATTAGACTACAGCAAATTGGCAAACTTTACCTTGTATCTGTTTCCACCGTGTTTGTTTGGGGCGTTCTTCAACATATCAGCAATACTTGTCTCAACATCTCTTTCAGTTGCATTAGTGTGGGTGTTGATACAGGCTTCTGGAAAGTTATAAGAATTAATTAATATATATAATTATAATTCTTTTTGTCAGGAGACAAGAAGCCACAGAGTAATAACATTGTTGGCTTTTATTTAGGTGTTCCCCTGTTCTCCAGTCTTCCTCCGTCCCCTCGTCCCCTTTGTCCTCCCCAGCATTCTCCATTCCCCTGTCCCCTCGTCCTCCCCACCATTACCCTCTCCTCTGTTCCCTCGTCTTCCCCACCATCCCCCCTGTCGTCCTCCCCACCATTCTAAACTACCTCATCCCATGCATTCCATGATGGTCTGATGCTTCCATCTGAAAATTGGGAACATCAAAAGATCTGACTTTCCCAATTTTCTGATGGGAACATCAAATGATCTGATATTCCCATCACTGAAAAATAAAAACAGATAAAAAAAATGATATGAAAAAATAGAAAATAAAATATACTCATGAAATGAACAGAATGGTTAACAACGCAGCTCAATTGCAATGCAATGTCACAATAACATTTAAATATACTTTAAGATATAATCTAGAAGAAAATAAGGATATTGAAACGGTTCATGAACTCTATTTCAATAAAGGACACTATGGGGAACTTTGAAAAATAGTTATTGAGTATAATTAGACAGACTTGTTGCTAGGCAGAGGAGTAATGAGATATATGGCAAATTTTGCAAAATATACAATGAAGGTACACAAACATTCATACCCAAACAAAGCAAAATGCTAGGTAAGAACAAAGCATTTGGCCCGTAGGAGAAAGGAGATACCCACAAGACTAGAATACAAGTCATTAACAAGCATGCAAGTATAATACATAATACATGCAGACATATATATAATCCAAAAAAATGTCAAATTTACGTACTTATTATTACATTACAAATATCCAAGGTTTTGAAGACACGTTTCCTCTTGCGCCCAACGAGTGAATACTGAGACCAGACCCCATAGGTCCCTATCCTCCTCATCATTCGTCTCACTGTGTCTCCACAGCTTGCACCGCCCATTTGAGACAGCGTCTGGACCTGTTAAAATAATGCATAAGCTGTAAGGTAATAGAGAATAATATATATCTTTCAATCTCAACATTAGATTTTCTAATTTCCAACTGTATTAAATAAATAGCATTAAAATATTTTCCTTCTTAAGGACCATAAATAAAGTGTGAAAATAAACTCGAGTAAATTTTTTTAACTACTCTCGACAGTGAAGAAAAACAAATATTCAGACGATTTGTGTTAGAATCATTAATCTTACACTTTCGGTCATATTCAACAACACAAATACATACACACACATTCCTGTTGCTGTAGCAAGTGAAGAATTACACACACAGATCACAATAACGTGATGCATCAAATGAACAAATCCACAAGGGCCGTGACGAGGATTCGAACCTGCGTCCGGGAGCATCCCAGACACTGCCTTAATCGACTGAGCTACAACAGGGTAAAAGGGTTGAAACCGAAGTTCTACTAAACTTACTGGATCCCATAGCCTCTCCGAGGCACAAACCAGGCTTTTACACAACCCCCCCCCCCTGCACCCGAGCTATGTCAACAGGCCGTTCTCCCTCTTCGCCCTTCCGAATGCACCATATCAGTAAATTTTTTAATAATCTTTTAAAAATAGTAAATGCCACTATTTTTGCAAAATTATTACGAGATCTATTATTCTATAGAATAATGCATATAAATACAAAACATAAATACAAAACAAGTAAATGTAAATAATTTTACCTTGCACCTAGATCAACCAAGCCTGTATGGCGCGCGTTTCAGTACTTCGGAAATCTAGAACTATCTTGAATCTCTAATCTGCAATGAAACAATACATATTATTGCACTTACCAAAACATGGATGAATGTAGAAAATACAGAACTATTAGCTGAATATCAAATAAATGGATTTAATCTATTTCACACAGATAGATATATTAGATATTATATTATATTCCTTTCCTCCCTAGAATCTGGATGTAGCAGGTGCTCAATTGTCAAAAGTGAAAAATTTGGTTTATTTAACATACACGCCATAGACCGGCTTGGGAAAAAAAGTTCATAAATCCCAGGGGCCATAGACCGGCTTGGGAAAAAAAGTTCGTAAAACCCAGGGGCCATAGACCGGCTATGAAAGAAAATTTGAGAAAACCCTGGGGCCATAGAACGGCTATTTAATCCCCTTGAACGGACCTGTGCATGGACCACTGAGGCATAAAAAAAAACACGGGCCATAGACCGGCTTGGGAAAAAGAAGTTCGTAAAACCCTGGGGCCATAGAACGGCTATTTAATCCCCTTGAACGGACATGTGCATGGACCACTGAGGCATCGAAAAAAAACATGGGCCATAGACCGGCTTGGGAAAACAAGCTAGGTTAGGCTAGGTAAAAAAGAAAGGAGCTAGGTTAGACTATGTATGTTTAAATCTCTGATTTAAACAGAGCCAGTGTTCAGTCAAATAACTGAATTTATCAAATCTTATCCTTGTATAATATACAAGCTGATGTGAGATCCCTGTCTACAGGTGGACTGGAACTATTATCCAGTAGGCAATCTACTGTATTTTATCAAACCGTTATTAGTATAATAGATCTCGTAATAATTTTGCAAAAATAATGGCATTTACTATTTTTAAAAGATTATTAGCAAATTTACAGAAATGGTGCATTCGGAAGACAAAACCAATTTTTCACTTTTGACAATTGAGCACCTGCTACATCCAGATTCTAAAAAAGTTCGTAAAACCCAGGGGCCATAGACCGGCTATGAAAGAAAATTTGAGAAAACCCTGGGGCCATAGAACGGCTATTTAATCCCCTTGAACGGACCTGTGCATGGACCACTGAGGCATAAAAAAAAACACGGGCCATAGACCGGCTTAAGAAAAAGAAGTTCGTAAAACCCTGGGGCCATAGAACGGCTATTTAATCCCCTTGAACGGACATGTGCATGGACCACTGAGGCATCGAAAAAAAACATGGGCCATAGACCGGCTTGGGAAAACAAGCTAGGTTAGGCTAGGTAAAAAAGAAAGGAGCTAGGTTAGACTATGTATGTTTAAATCTCTGATTTAAACAGAGCCAGTGTTCAGTCAAATAACTGAATTTATCAAATCTTATCCTTGTATAATATACAAGCTGATGTGAGATCCCTGTCTACAGGTGGACTGGAACTTCTATCAACTAATCCATACATCAAACCTGTCCCTTACAGCCCACAATCTATCATTAGGAAAACCATGTGAGAAATCTTTAAGGAATTCTGATAAAGAAAGAGATCTAGGGGTGGTTCTAAATAGAAAACTATCACCTGAGGACCACATAAAGAACATTGTGTGAGGAGCCTATGCCATGCATTCCAACTTCAACAGCATGTTGTGGGGTGCCGATATTGTGTGCCATCACATGTAAACCAATCAAGCCCACAAATACGTCAACATGGACCAGCATTACACCATCTAACATACTCTGTCAGATGTAACAACTAAATTTGTGAATTCAAGACCTAATCTATTGCATAACACAGTGTTAGTACGAGAAAAACATTACTTACATTCGAAGCCATGTTTTAAAATGGCGGCGGTCTTGTACTGACGCTCCACACTGTGTGTTCGTTTGCGTATGATGAACATGTGACAATTTACTACAACAATTATTTAATTATTCTTATTCTTTATTTTAATATTTTTAGGGTACATGAAATTTCAAACTTATTTGCACACAATAATATAATTGCATTGTCATAACCTTTATATATTACGGAAAATACGATGACATGAACGAAGTCAAAGTGAAGTTGAAGTCAAAGTCATTCGCCGAACGTATTAGTCATTTTTTTTCTCCCAAACGATAGGGGTAACAAATCCACAGAGAATATAAGTGTACAGTAAAGTCAATTTTATTCAGGAAAGTACATACATAGTTGATTTACAAACATAATGTTGGATTTATAGATAGAGCTAGTGCATACAATACCTAAAGCCACTATAGTAGGCCTATAGCATTTCAGGCAACCGGGCAGTATATATGGACCCCTTACTCAAATCTCTGAATATGTTAGATATTAAGTCCCTGCACATACTCTCATGTGTATTTTATATATATAAAACGCTGCACTGTAATGTCAATCCTGACCTTAAAAGCTTCCTAGAAGGTTGTAACAGATCCCATGAGCACCACACCAGAAACAAATACCTATTTTATATTCCAAGAGTACGACTTAGTCAAACTAGAAATGCTTTACAAATCAAGAGACCTCAAATGTGGAATGACCTTCCCAATTATGTTAAAAACTGTACCTCTCCCAACCAGTTTAAGATAAATAAAGATAAATTTATAAGTTAAGAAAAATTCCACAAATCAACAACCCTGTTACTGACCCTGTATTTACCCAAGTCTTTCCTAAATCTAAACTTATCCAATTTATACCCATTGTTTCGTGTTCTATCTTGTGTTGACAATTTTAATACCCTATTAATATCCCCTTTGTTATATCAATTCAGGAAATTGTGGTTGATCTCGAACCCATTGATAATGTGACGACTTATACAGAATTTTGTAACTATATCATCAAGATTGTAACCAGCTTAGCTAAATGTAGTGTGGGGTTCAGTCCCTATGCCCATATATGTGCCTCTCTAACCATTTAGGTTACAGGGCAAAAACATAAAAACAAAGGTAACTGCAGAAGGCCTATTGGCCCATACCAGGCAGCTCCTATCTATAACAGATAAACACTAAGTACTACCTAATTAACTCAATGTAACCTACCAACCTAACCCCCAAAATGTCAATCCATATATTTTATTTTAAACAATGCTGTTTTGTTGACCAAATTGTATTTTTACTCTTTTTCTGTCATGTTTCTCCCACCCCTGTTTTTTCCCTTTTTTCTTATTTTTTCTCAACATAATTCATACTTTAATTATGCGGATCAGGACATCACCTGATCAAACACATCAAACATCGTTTGACCACCATCAAACACACACATTTCGTGTGTGTTTGACGCTCACTGATATGTACCAGCGTTGTTTTATATATGGTGCTATTCTATCTTACGCTTTGTTGCTCTTTTTTACCTACGGGCTCATAGAACATTCTATTGCGAAAACATTGGCACAAAAATGAATGACGTACATACAATAATAATGTCAGGACAGTGAAATAATTATAAACTTTCAAAGCACTGTATCGCCCATGTGTCGTCTTGTCACCAATACTGGGTAACAGTTCCGCCACTTCCCACACTCTTGCGGGTGGGCAGCGACCATTATTCTACGTTTATATTCATATCACCGTGTTGGGAATTTCATTGCGAGTACATTGATACCAAAATTAACGCTGTAGGACAAGTGTGGAAGTGATAACAATCCCAAGAGTAAAAACATTTTGTTGCTCTTGGGCACTCACGGCGAGTCATCTACGTAGGTATTTATTGGGTGCTGGTATTCATATAACTTTTGGTGACCGTTTTTGCTGATTTTCTTCTAGAGAATGTTATTGCGAACACGTTGGTACCAAAATGAAATACATAGCTCGAGAACTAAGGTCAGGAGAGTAAAAAGAGTATACACATTTTTGTTTTGACGCTTAATTAAGGTTATTGTGAGTACTCATCGCCTGCCTAGAAACTGGAACTAGTAATTCCATCTATCATACATATCATACAAGAGGAGCCACACATCTATGGATCATCCAATAAAATCAGCAGACTTCTAGATGTTACTACTGCTCGGCTTAGACTCGGTTACAAGTATCTCTGGGAATTCTCATTATCTGCTGATGTAGACCTGACCAAATGTAAACTGTGTCAACAAAATTATTCGCACACCCTCCGTCACTATGTGATGGAGTGCGAAAAGATACATGAATTTAGAGACAATTCTATAACCAATGTTCCAGCGATGTGTCAATATTTCATTCAAAATGATCTGCTACCAGAAATTTTAGCCAAATATCCCCAGTTTGCTAACTGTAGATAACAACTAAGTGATTGTAACCTATCCACCGCTGCCCACTGGATGGGGGACGGTGTGCAGGACAAACATATAAATTTTGATACTAGCTCTCCACATATGTCAGTTGCTTAATTTAGAACCTGTACTTGAGGTCGATCTCGAACCCATTGTTGATGTGATGACTTATATTGAATTTTGTAACTAGCTCATCAAGATTGTAACTTGCTTAGCTAAATGAATTGTGGGGTTCAGTCCCTGAGCCCATTATGTGCCTCTGTAACCCTTTCCACAACCGCCCACAAGATGGGTATGGGGTGCATAATGGGGTGGGGTGTCTTGGCCAAACGTGCCACATCAAAACCACAAGTTGACATTGAATGTGAATTAACAATGAGACAAGTAAGATTTATACTAATACATTTATACTAACTCTGTTGAGCGTTGACCATTTATACATCAAATCTGTTGATGTGAGCACTTTAGTTTAGTCTGCCGTTTAAAGAAAAAAAGAGCATATCAATGGTATATCACAGAAAACGAATTTATCATAAACTCATGTATTTGTCTTATCATATTGAACTGCATTCATATTTTTAATATATAACAATATGAATATACAAATTTCTGTAAATCCCCTACCTTGTTGGAATCTGTGGAAATGAATGAGCAAATGTGCTGGCTGAAGGCGCTGAAGGAAACCACATTGGTTTCATTTTGGATACAAATGTCCATGGAAATTCAAAATGGAAACTAATTATATAGTTGAACCTGCAGAGACGAGTTTAAGAATCTGTGTTGAGAGTGATGGACACAGCCTTCACAATTATACTTCAGAGAATGTAAACATCTAAGAGTCATTAGAAATATGTGTAGAATAATAAACCCTACATTGTTTGAGTTAGGGAAAACACCATTTGTGATATATAGATACTATAGCTGTTCCTAAAGATTCACCCTTTTTTGCACCAGCAAGATAACATTTAAGATTTTAAGAGTTGACGAATGTTAATATTCTTGTTTGATAAACTGTGAACTTGAGACATAGTTAATAAGAACATATTAACACAACAAAATGTTTTCAGAATCCTTAACACCACTTTCCAACAACTTATATAATTTATATAAATTATTTTAGAGAATAATACATAAATTATATATTTAAACATGATATAGTGTTTTGTGGAATGTATAAGGAGTCAAATTGTGTTAAAAAGAGCAATTTTTAGAAAATTTGGAAAAATACTTTTTTCTGTTCAAATTATAACTAAATGGATTATAAAGGTTTCACTCAGCCAATATATATCATTCACAATTTATTAATGAATTTTACAAAAAAACACCATAAATTTTATATTTAAACATGTAAAAACTATTTGTTTTACATTTGGAAGAAAATAATTGTAGAAAAACAATTTATAATTAAACCTTTGTGTTTGGATTTTTTGAGTAAAAGTTTCTCAAAGGCTTTCCTGCACCATTCTCAATGCAAATCATTCCCACACCTATGGCAAGAGATAGGCGAACGTTGTGTAGATGATTTGTGTTTGCTGGGGGAGGGTTGCAGTAGTGGAGGGTGGAAGCAGTGGAGGGTGGCAGTAGTGGAGGGTGGCAGTAGTGGAGGGTGGTGGTAGTGGAGGGTGGCAGTAGTGGAGGGTGTGGTAGTGGAGGGTGGCAGTAGTGGAGGGTTGCAGTAGTGGAGGGTGGAAGCAGTGGAGGGTGGCAGTAGTGGAGGATGGCAGTAGTGGGGGATGGCAGTAGAGGAGGGTGGCAGTAGTGGAGGGTGGTGGTAGTGGAGGATAACAGTAGTGGAGGGTGGCAGTAGTGACGGGTGGCAGTAGTGGAGGGTAGCGGTAGTGGAGGGTAGCAATAGTGGAGGGTGGTGGTAGTGGAGGGTGGCGGTTGTGGAGGGTGGTGGTAGTGGAGGGTGGCAGTAGTGGTGGGTGGTAGTAGAGGAGGGTGGTGGTAGTGGAGGGTGGCAGTAGTGGAGGGTGGCAGTAGTGGAGGGTGGTGGTAGTGGAGGGTGGCAGTAGTGAAGCGTGTGGTAGTGGAGGGTGGCAGTAGTGGAGGGTGGCAGTAGTGGAGGGTGGCAGTAGTGGAGGGTGGCAGTAGTGGAGGGTGGCAGTAGTGGAGGGTGGTGGTAGTGTAGGGTTGCAGTAGTGGAGGGTGGTGGTAGTGGAGGGTGGCAGTAGTGGAGGGTGGCAGTATTGGAGGGTGGCAGTATTGGAGGGTGGCAGTAGTGGAGGGTGGTAGTAGTGGAGGGTGGCAGTAGTGGAGGGTGGTGGTAGTGGAGGGTGGTAGTAGTGGAGGGTGGTGGTAGTGGAGGGTGGCAGTAGTGGAGGGGTGGCAGTAGTGTAGGATGGCAGTAGTAAAGGGTGGTGGTAGTGGAGGGTAGCAGTAGTGGAGGGTGGCAGTAGTGGAGGGTGACAGTAGTGGAGGGTAGCAGTAGTGGAGGGTTGCAGTAGTGGAGGGTGACTGTAGTGGAGGGTGGCAGTAGTGGAGGGTGGCAGTAGTGGAGGGTGACGGTAGTGGAGGGAGGCAGTAGTGGAGGGTGGCGGTAGTGGAGGGTGGCGGTAGTGGAGGGTGGCAGTAGTGGAGGGTGGCAGTATTGAAGGGTGGCAGTATTGGAGGGTGGCAGTAGTGGAGGGTGGTAGTAGTGGAGGGTGGCAGTAGTGGAGGGTGGTGGTAGTGGAGGGTGGCAGTAGTGGAGGGTGACGGTAGTGGAGGGTGGCTGTAGTGTAGGGTGGCAGTAGTGGAGGGTGGTGGTAGTGGAGGGTGGTGGTAGTGTAGGGTGGTGGTAGTGTAGGGTGACAGTAGTGTAGGGTGGCAGTAGTGGAGGGTGGTGGTTGTGGAGGGTGGCGGTAGTGTAGGGTGGCAGTACTGGAGGGTGGTGGTAGTGGAGGGTGGTGGTAGTGTAGGGTGGTGGTAGTGTAGGGTGACAGTAGTGTAGGGTGGCAGTAGTGGAGGGTGGTGGTAGTGGAGGGTGGCAGTAGTGGAGGGTGGCAGTAGTGGAGGGTGGCAGTAGTGGAGGGTGACGGTAGTGGAGGGAGGCAGTAGTGGAGGGTGGCAGTAGTGGAGGGTGGCAGTAGTGTAGGATGGCAGTAGTAAAGGGTGGTGGTAGTGGAGGGTGGCAGTAGTGGAGGGTGGTGGCAATGGAGGGTGGCAGTAGTGGAGGGTGACGGTAGTGGAGGGTGGCTGTAGTGGAGGGTGGCAGTAGTGGAGGCTGGAGGTAGTGGAGGGTGGCAGTAGTGGAGGGTGGTGGTAGTGGAGGGTGGTGGTATTGGAGGGTGGAAGCAGTGGAGGGTGGCAGTAGTGTAGTCTGGTGGTAGTGTAGGGTGGCAGAAGTGGTGGTTGGGGATAGTGGAGGGTGGCAGTAGTGGAGGGTGGCAGTAGTGGAGGATGGCAGTAGTGGGGGATGGCAGTAGTGGAGGGTGGCAGTAGTGGAGGGTGGCTGTAGTGGAGGATGGCAGTAGTGGAGGGTGGTGGTAGTGTAGGGTGGCAGTAGTGGAGGGTGGTGGTAGTGGAGGGTGGCAGTAGTTGTGGGTGGTGGTAGTGGAGGGTGGCAGTAGTGGTGGGTGTCAGTAGTGGAGGGTGGTGGTAGTGGAGGGTGGCAGTAGTGGAGGGTTGCAGTAGTGGAGGGTTGCAGTAGTGGAGGGTGGAAGCAGTGGAGGGTGGCAGTAGTGGAGGGTGGCAGTTGTGGAGGGTGGTGGTAGTGGAGGGTGGCAGTAGTGGAGGGTGGTGGTAGTGGAGGGTGGCAGTAGTGGAGGGTTGCAGTAGTGGAGGGTGGAAGCAGTGGAGGGTGGCAGTAGTGGAGGATGGCAGTAGTGGGGGATGGCAGTAGTGGAGGGTGGCAGTAGTGGAGGGTGGAGGTAGTGGAGGGTGGCAGTAGTGGAGGGTGGTGGTAGTGGAGGGTGGTGGTATTGGAGGGTGGAAGCAGTGGAGGGTGGCAGTAGTGTAGTCTGGTGGTAGTGTAGGGTGGCAGAAGTGGTGGTTGGGGATAGTGGAGGATGGCAGTAGTGGAGGGTGGCAGTAGTGGAGGATGGCAGTAGTGGGGGATGGCAGTAGTGGAGGGTGGCAGTAGTGGAGGGTGGCGGTAGTGGAGGATGGCAGTAGTGGAGGGTGGTGGTAGTGTAGGGTGGCAGTAGTTTAGGGTGGTGGTAGTGGAGGGTGGCAGTAGTGGTGGGTGGTGGTAGTGGAGGGTGGCAGTAGTGGTGGGTGTCAGTAGTGGAGGGTGGTATAGTGGAGGGTGGCAGTAGTGGAGGGTTGCAGTAGTGGAGGGTTGCAGTAGTGGAGGGTGGAAGCAGTGGAGGGTGGCAGTAGTGGAGGGTGGCAGTAGTGGAGGGTGGTGGTAGTGGAGGGTGGCAGTAGTGGAGGGTGTGGTAGTGGAGGGTGGCAGTAGTGGAGGGTTGCAGTAGTGGAGGGTGGAAGCAGTGGAGGGTGGCAGTAGTGGAGGATGGCAGTAGTGGGGGATGGCAGTAGAGGAGGGTGGCAGTAGTGGAGGGTGGCGGTAGTGGAGGATAACAGTAGTGGAGGGTGGCAGTAGTGACGGGTGGCAGTAGTGGAGGGTAGCGGTAGTGGAGGGTAGCAATAGTGGAGGGTGGTGGTAGTGGAGGGTGGCAGTAGTGGAGGGTGGCAGTAGTGGAGGGTGGCAGTAGTGGAGGGTGACGGTAGTGGAGGGAGGCAGTAGTGGAGGGTGGCAGTAGTGGAGGGTGGCAGTAGTGTAGGATGGCAGTAGTAAAGGGTGGTGGTAGTGGAGGGTGGCAGTAGTGGAGGGTGGTGGTAATGGAGGGTGGCAGTAGTGGAGGGTGACGGTAGTGGAGGGTGGCTGTAGTGGAGGGTGGCAGTAGTGGAGGCTGGAGGTAGTGGAGGGTGGCAGTAGTGGAGGGTGGTGGTAGTGGAGGGTGGTGGTATTGGAGGGTGGAAGCAGTGGAGGGTGGCAGTAGTGGAGGGTGGTGGAAGTGGAGGATGGCAGTATTAGATGGAGGCAGTAGTGGAGGGTGGTAATAGTGGAGGGTGGCATTAGTGAAAGGTGGCAGTAGTAGAGGGCGGTGGTAGTGGAGGGTGGCAGTAGTGGAGGGTGGTGGTAGTGGAGGGTGGTGGTAGTGGAGAGTTGCAGTACTGGAGGGTGGTGGTAGTGGAGGGTGGTGGTAGTGGAGGGTGGCAGTAGTGGAGGGTGGTGATAGTGGAGGGTGGCAGTAGTGGAGGGTGGCAGTAGTGGAGGGTGGCAGTAGTGGGGGGTGGCAGTATTGGAGGGTGGCAGTAGTGGAGGGTGGCAGTAGTGGAGGGTGGCAGTAGTGGAGGGTGGTGGTAGTGGAGGGTGGCAGTAGTGGAGGGTGACGGTAGTGGAGGGTGACGGTAGTGGAGGGTGGCAGTAGTGGAGGGTGGCAGCAGTGTAGGGTGGCAGTAGTGTAGGGTGGCAGTAGTGGAGGGTGGCGGTAGTGGAGGGTGGCAGTAGTGGAGGGTGGCAGTAGTGGAGGGTTGCGGTAGTGGAGGGTGGCAGTAGTGGAGGGTGGCAGTAGTGGAGGGTTGCAGTAGTGGAGGGTGGCAGTAGTGGAGGGTGGTGGTAGTGGAGGGTGGCAGTAGTGGAGGGTGGCAGAATTGGAGGGTGGCAGTATTGGAGGGTGGCAGTAGTGGAGGGTGGTAGTAGTGGAGGGTGGCAGTAGTGGAGGGTGGTGGTAGTGGAGGGTGGCAGTAGTGGAGGGTGACGGTAGTGGAGGGTGGTGGTTTTGGAGGGTGGAAGCAGTGGAGGGTGGCAGTAGTGTAGTCTGGTGGTAGTGTAGGGTGGCAGAAGTGGTGGTTGGGGATAGTGGAGGGTGGCAGTAGTGGAGGGTGGCAGTAGTGGAGGATGGCAGTAGTGGGGGATGGCAGTAGTGGAGGGTGGCAGTAGTGGAGGGTGGAGGTAGTGGAGGGTGGCAGTTGTGGAGGGTGGTGGTAGTGGAGGGTGGTGGTATTGGAGGGTGGAAGCAGTGGAGGGTGGCAGTAGTGTAGTCTGCTGGTAGTGTAGGGTGGCAGAAGTGGTGGTTGGGGATAGTGGAGGGTGGCAGTAGTGGAGGGTGGCAGTAGTGGAGGATGGCAGTAGTGGGGGATGGCAGTAGTGGAGGGTGGCAGTAGTGGAGGGTGGCGGTAGTGGAGGATGGCAGTAGTGGAGGGTGGTGGTAGTGTAGGGTGGCAGTAGTGGAGGGTGGTGGTAGTGGAGGGTGGCAGTAGTGGTGGGTGGTGGTAGTGGAGGGTGGCAGTAGTGGTGGGTGTCAGTAGTGGAGGGTGGTGGTAGTGGAGGGTGGCAGTAGTGGAGGGTTGCAGTAGTGGAGGGTTGCAGTAGTGGAGGGTGGAAGCAGTGGAGGGTGGCAGTAGTGGAGGGTGGCAGTAGTGGAGGGTGGTGGTAGTGGAGGGTGGCAGTAGTGGAGCGTGTGGTAGTGGAGGGTGGCAGTAGTGGAGGGTGGCAGTAGTGGAGGGTGGCAGTAGTGGAGGGTGGCAGTAGTGGAGGGTAGCAGTAGTGGAGGGTTGCAGTAGTGGAGGGTGGCAGTAGTAGAGGGTGGTGGTAGTGGAGGGTGGCAGTAGTGGAGGGTGGCAGTATTGGAGGGTGGCAGTATTGGAGGGTGGCAGTAGTGGAGGGTGGTAGTAGTGGAGGGTGGCAGTAGTGGAGGGTGGTGGTAGTGGAGGGTGGCAGTAGTGGAGGGGTGGTGGTAGTGGAGGGTGGCAGTAGTGGAGGGGTGGCAGTAGTGTAGGATGGCAGTAGTAGAGGGTGGTGGTAGTGGAGGGTAGCAGTAGTGGAGGGTGGCAGTAGTGGAGGGTGACAGTAGTGGAGGGTAGCAGTAGTGGAGGGTTGCAGTAGTGGAGGGTGACTGTAGTGGAGGGTGGCAGTAGTGGAGGGTGGCAGTAGTGGAGGGTGACGGTAGTGGAGGGAGGCAGTAGTGGAGGGTGGCGGTAGTGGAGGGTGGATTTAGTGGAGGGTGGCAGTAGTGGAGGGTGGCAGTATTGAAGGGTGGCAGTATTGAAGGGTGGCAGTAGTGGAGGGTGGTAGTAGTGGAGGGTGGCAGTAGTGGAGGGTGGTGGTAGTGGAGGGTGGCAGTAGTGGAGGGTGACGGTAGTGGAGGGTGGCTGTAGTGTAGGGTGGCAGTAGTGGAGGGTGGTGGTAGTGGAGGGTGGTGGTAGTGTAGGGTGGTGGTAGTGTAGGGTGACAGTAGTGTAGGGTGGCAGTAGTGGAGGGTGGTGGTTGTGGAGGGTGGCGGTAGTGTAGGGTGGCAGTACTGGAGGGTGGTGGTAGTGGAGGGTGGTGGTAGTGTAGGGTGGTGGTAGTGTAGGGTGGTGGTAGTGTAGGGTGGCAGTAGTGGAGGGTGGTGGTAGTGGAGGGTGGCAGTAGTGGAGGGTGGCAGTAGTGGAGGGTGGCAGTAGTGGAGGGTGACGGTAGTGGAGGGAGGCAGTAGTGGAGGGTGGCAGTAGTGGAGGGTGGCAGTAGTGTAGGATGGCAGTAGTAAAGGGTGGTGGTAGTGGAGGGTGGCAGTAGTGGAGGGTGGTGGTAATGGAGGGTGGCAGTAGTGGAGGGTGACGGTAGTGGAGGGTGGCTGTAGTGGAGGGTGGCAGTAGTGGAGGCTGGAGGTAGTGGAGGGTGGCAGTAGTGGAGGGTGGTGGTAGTGGAGGGTGGTGGTATTGGAGGGTGGAAGCAGTGGAGGGTGGCAGTAGTGTAGTCTGGTGGTAGTGTAGGGTGGCAGAAGTGGTGGTTGGGGATAGTGGAGGGTGGCAGTAGTGGAGGATGGCAGCAGTGGGGGATGGCAGTAGTGGAGGGTGGCAGTAGTGGAGGGTGGCGGTAGTGGAGGATGGCAGTAGTGGAGGGTGGTGGTAGTGTAGGGTGGCAGTAGTGGAGGGTGGTGGTAGTGGAGGGTGGCAGTAGTGGTGGGTGGTGGTAGTGGAGGGTGGCAGTAGTGGTGGGTGTCAGTAGTGGAGGGTGGTGGTAGTGGAGGGTGGCAGTAGTGGAGGGTTGCAGTAGTGGAGGGTTGCAGTAGTGGAGGGTGGAAGCAGTGGAGGGTGGCAGTAGTGGAGGGTGGCAGTAGTGGAGGGTGGTGGTAGTGGAGGGTGGCAGTAGTGGAGGGTGGTGGTAGTGGAGGGTGGCAGTAGTGGAGGGTTGCAGTAGTGGAGGGTGGAAGCAGTGGAGGGTGGCAGTAGTGGAGGATGGCAGTAGTGGG